>NC_045455.1:31338528-31475924 GCF_002776525.5 Piliocolobus tephrosceles
TGCCTGATTGCCCTGGCCAGAACTTCCAACACTATGTTGGAAGTTCTGGCCAGGGCAATCAGGCAGGAGAAAGAAATAAAGAGTATTCAATTAGGAAAAGAGGAAGTCAAATTGTCCCTGTTTGCAGATGACATGATTCTATATTTAGAAAACCCCATCATCTCAGTCCAAAATCTCCTTAAGCTGATAAGCAACTTCAGCAAAGTCTCAGGATACAAAATTAATGTGCAAAAATCACAAGCATTCCTACACAACAATAACAGACAAACAGAGAGCCAAATCATGAGTGAACTCCCATTCACAATTGCTTCAAAAAGAATAAAATACCTAGGAATCCAACTTACAAGGCATGTGAAGGACCTCTTCAAGGAAAACTACAAACCACTGTCTAACGAAATAAAAGAGGACACAAACAAACAGAAGAACATTCCATGCTCATGGATAGGAAGAATCAATATCATGACAATGGCCATACTGCCCAAGGTAATTTATAGATTCAAAGCCATTCCCATCAAGCTACCAATGACTTTCTTCACAGAATTGGAAAAAAACTACTTTAAAGTTCATATGGAACCAAAAAGGAGCCTGCATTGTCAAGACAATCCTAAGCCAAAAGAACAAAGCTGGAGACATCACGCTACCTGACTTCAAACTATACTACAAGGCTATGGTAACCAAAACAGCATGGTACTGGTACCAGAACAGAGACATAGACCAATGGAACAGAACAGAGCCCTCAGAAATGATACCACACATCTACAACCATCTAATCTTTGACAAACATGACAAAAACAAGAAATGGGGAAAGGATTCCCTATTTAATAAATGGTGCTGGGAAAACTGGCTAGCCTTATATAGAAAGCTGAAACTGTATCTCTTCCTTACACCTTATACAAAAATTAATTCAAATGGATTAAAGACTTAAATGTTAGACCTAAAACCATAAAAACCCCAGAAGAAAAGCTAGGCAATACCATTCAGGACATAGGCATGGGCAAGAACTTCATGTCTAAAACACCAAAAGCAATGGCAACAAAAACCAGAATTGACAAATGGTATCTAATTAAACTAAAGAGATTCTGCCCAGCAAAAGAAACTACCATCAAAGCGAACAGGCAACCTACAGAATGGGAGAAAGTTTTTGCAATCTACCCATCTGACAAAGGGCTAATATCCAGAATCCACGAAGAACTCAAACAAATTTACAAGAAAAAACCAACTCTATCAAAAAGTGGGCAAAGGATGTGAACAGACACTTCTCAAAAGAAGACATTTATGCAGCCCACAGACACATGAAAAAATGCTCATCATCACTAGCCATTAGAGAGATGTAAATCAAAACCACAATGAGATACCATCTCACACCAGTTAGAATGGCGATCAAAAGGTCAGGAAACAACAGGTGCTGGAGAGGATGTGGAGAAATAGGAACACTTTTACATTGTTGGTGGGACTGTAAACTAGTTCAACCATTGTGGAAGACAGTGTGGTGATTCCTCAAGGATCTAGAACTAGAAGTACCATTTGACCCAGCCATCCCATTACTGGGTATATACCCAAAGGATTTTAAATCATGCTGCTATAAAGACACATGCGCATGTATGTTTATCGCGGCACTATTCACAATAGCAAGGACTTGGAACCAACCCAAATGTCCATCAATGATAGACTGAATTAAGAAAATGTGGCACATATATACCATGAAATACTATGCAGTCATAAAAAAGATGAGTTCATGTCCTTTGTAGGGACATGCATGAAGCTGGAAATCATCATTCTGAGCAAATTATCGCCAGGACAAAAAACTAAACACCGCATGTTATCACTCATAGGTGGGAATTGAACAATGAGATCACTAGGACACAGGAAGGGGAACATCACACACCGGGTCGGTCATGTGATGGGGGACAGACAGGGATAGCATTAGGAGATACACCTAATGTAAATGATGAGTTAATGGGTGCAGCACACCAACATGGCACATGTATACATATGTAACAAACCTGCACATTGTCCATATATACCCTAGAACTTCGAGTATAATTAAAAATAATAAAATAATCCATTAGAAAAAAAACATATTCAATCTGTAGTTTATTGGCTGACTAAACAGAAACAAAAGTAGAGGTAAGATATTTTCAAATTAATGAAAATCTAAGTTTGCTGCAAATAAATACTCATTTAAAATATATCTAAATATATGATTCACAAATAATAAAAATATTTTCAAATAACTTCTGAGATGTAGTATATATTCAAGAAAATGAAAATTATAGGTATGTCTAAGTAATTATTAGATCTATAAAAATGATAATAAATATCTAAATAAGAGGGTTAATCAAAATAGTCTTAAAAAACAATAAAATAAAACAGCCTTAAAATGCTAGGTAATAATGGTGTAAATTTAGTAAAATGCTAACCATAGAATAAAATATACTTCAAATTTAGGCTTTTAAATATATGCATATTCAATTTCTGGAGGAATAATTAAAAGAGTAGAATGTAAAAAATTCAAAATTAATAAATTAGCAAAGAGTGAACTTTTTGATCCATCTAACAGATGGTAAGAAAAGTAAAAGTAATAATATCATGACAGTTTCATCACCAAAATTTAGCTGATAAATAATGGAAGGAGGTTATTATTGAAAACAAGTGATTCACTGGGCAAAAAACACTAAGCTTTTAAAGTTACAGGAACAAGGGTTGTACTCATCCAAGTACTGAGTTCCAAAGGAAAGAAAAACTTGCTGTTAGTGGATCTGCAGTTGCCCTTTTCAGTTCTCTTTTGTGCTCAGATATTATTATCAGATCATACTTCATCATACTTACCAAGTGACTTTATACAATGTTGATAGTCTTTAAAATTGTTTATGTTTACAAGATAACACTCTCTCTTCTCCATTAGGGTAATGCCAGTTCTCAGTAAAAAGTCAGATGCTGTTTGTTTTTTTGCTTGTTTGTTTGTTTTGTTCCGTTCTATTTTCTCAGTTCTTTCTCTTTTTAATTACAATTTAAGCTAAGACTAACTCCTCTTGAGGCTTGTTATGTGGATCTACAATGAAAACAGAGGCATAGGAAGATCTTGAAAATCAGAAAACATAAATTTTATAGACTTGAAAATCAATATAAATGTACTAAATTCTTGAGATAAAAGACAAATATGCCAGATGAACTCAAAAACTAACTTTTTCTTTTGCTTATAGCAAAGCTACTAAAATTATAAGAACACACAGAGTCAAATAACAATAAGTAAAAAATAAAATATGCCAAGGAAATACTAATACTAACCAAAGAATCCTGGAAAAGTTAATGATAAAAAGCAGATGTTGGTAAAAAGCATTATTAGAGATACAGTGAGTCATTAGTTTCATAATAGAACTTTCATCTTAACAGAAAGATATAGTGATAGCAAATGTGTAGATTTTAATCACATTGTTTCAAAATACACAAATAAAAAATCGAGAAACATGGATTTCCCAAATAACATTTCATCCAATCTTCAAGACGCTTCTTCATCTAAATACACCAGTTTTTGATGCTATTCTTAATACACGGACTAATTAACATAAATTTCAACTAAAAGCAGGTTTCTAACATAACTAAAAATGAAATGTTGACAGTGGGAGGCAAAACATTTGTTAAAATTATTACCTGTAATACCTAGGTACACATACCACATCTTCTAAACTAGAAGTTCTGGGGGAAGTGGTAAAACTGAACCTTAGTGGCCAGCACTTTGGGAGGCCGAGGCAGGTGGACACAAGGTCAGGATTTCGAGACAAGCCTGGCCAATGTGGTGAAACTCTTCTCTATTAAAAATACAAAAAATTAGCCGGGTGTAATGGCGTGTGCCTGTAATTCAAGATACTCAGGAGGCTGAGGCAGGGGAATCGCTTGAACCCAGGAAGCAGAGGTTGCAGTGAGTTGAGATCATGCAATTGTACTCCAGCCTGGGCAACAGAGTAAGACTCCATCTCAAAAACAAAAACAAAAACAAAAACCGAACCTTAATGAGATGTATTGGTTGTATTGATTGCCTTGGCAAATTACAGAAAAGCAATAATTCAGCCAGTTTTTGAGGAGAAATAAAAAGAAATTGGTCTTTTGTAACAGTGTGTTCTGAGACTATAAGTTAACCTGGTAAGTGATTTAGAGGCTAATTTAAATGATTTAGAAATAGGAATACTTTTACACTATTGGTGGGAGTGTAGATTAGTTCAACCATTGTTGAAGGCAGTGTGGCAATTCCTTAAGCATCTAGAACCAGAAATATCATTTGACCCAGCAATCCCATTACTGGGCATATACCCAAAGGATTATAAATCATTCTACTATAATGACACATGCATGCGTATGTTTACTGAAGCACTGTTCACAATAGTAAAGACATGGAACCAACCCAAATGCCCATCAATGATAGACTGGATAAAGAAAATGTGGCACATAGACACCATGGAAGACTATGCAGCCGTAAAAAGGAATGAGTTCATGTCCTTTGCAGGGACGTGGAAGAAGCTGGAAACCATTGTTCTCAGCAAACTAACACAAGAACAGAAAACCAAACACCACATGTTCTCACTCATAAGTGTGAGTTAAACAATGAGAACACATGGAAACAGGGAGGGGAACATCACACAGTGGGGCCTGTCAGGGTGGAGGGGCCGGTTGCGGGAGGGATAGCATTAGGAGAAATACCTAATGTAGATGATGGATTGATGGGTGCAGCAAATCACCGTGGCACGTGTATACCTATGTAACAAACCTGCACGTTCTGCACATATTTCCCAGAACTTAAAGTATAATAATAGTAATAATAATAATAATTGTAACAGTAATAAAGAGCTAATATGAATTGGTATATGTTCTATCAATTTTTGAACTATTTAAAGTGAGAATAATAAATTTATTAAATTTGTGAGCTCCTAAAAGAAGTAGAACTTTTGGGTAAGAAACACTAAATCCTAAAGTGACTGAATGACCCTTAACTCTTTCCAATCTTGGAAAGCTCTTTAACTAAAACTAATCTCTACGAGCAATTTTGTTGAATTGCCTTAAATTTTAATTTATGTGGGTACATAGTAGGTATGCATATTTGTAGAGTACATGAGATGTTTTGATACCGGCATGCAATGGATAATAGTCACATCTTGTAAGATGGGGTATCCATTTTTGGATTTTTAACAGACAAGTGCATCAGATTTTAATTATTTGTCATTTAACACTTTGAACTTTAACCTGTTTTGGTTTTGGACATTTTTATCTCCATGAGGTGTCTCAATATACAGCATGACTATATGAATGACATTTTTGCAAAACTGATGATGATGATGTCCTTTGGTCTTACTTGCAGAAGGTTATTACAGGCCATAATGGACAATAATAATTTGAGGAGGGAATAATTCTGGGTGAATTTTCAATCTTGAGTAATATGTCATTTTGGAGTAAATTTAACTAATTCAGTCTTCTGACTTACACAGAGATCTCTAGCATGGAAATCCACACTGTCTACCATAATATTCTGTTTCTTCCTTTATTTATTACCCCATCAATTCCTTCAACTCATATGAAGGAATTAACTACCATGTTGGGAGAAGGGATAATAGCCCTTGACTCACATTTCTGAAAACAGGTAATTCAGAAACACACCTGGGCATAGGATATTCAATCAATTATTTTCTCCTTCCTCCAACTAAATCAAAAGAAAACATTGAATTGTATTTTTTTGCAGACTCTGCATTTCCCATTAATGGGGTATCCTGTGTAGACTGTTAGTATGATTAGGGAGATCTCAGGCTCATTTGAAATTTATCAGACTGTGTCTTCTGGTCTAGCTTTACCAGTCATAGAAATGATCTCTTGGTGTTTTATCTGCAGAATCTGCTATTTTACTTCTCAATTTATTCATAACTTGAATAAGAAAGAGGAAAGTTATTTAATGGCTTCTTAGATAAAGACATATATAATGTGAGCTTTAGGTAATCAAGTAAATCTTCTATCTTGAGACATAATCTTTAGGCTGGTAGTTCTGGTTTATGTTTTACTTGCCATTTGCTCTCTTCTGTGCTCTAACTGCATTTCTATAAGTATTTATGGGACCCCATCTACACAGATGTCTCATAAACTGCTCAACCTTAATATTTTTAAAATTAAATTCATTCTTTAATGTTTATCATCCTCTATTCCCTGTCTTGCTCATAATCTTCAAAGCATCTAATCAGAGGTTATAGAAGACATCGAGATCTATTGGAATTAGGGTTATTTCAAGCATATTCTGTCATAGACCTATGAGTTGTTGGAATTTCAAAGACATGCAAATTCACGATCCAAGTATGATAGGCTGATGTAAAATTATTTAGTAATGAATAAATTTGAGGAGGTTTTCTTATCATTGAACACCTTCCTCTACCCTTTCTTATTAGAATTAGTACTAAGCAAAAGAGGAGTCTATTATTTCTTTTGAGATGTGCTTGAAAACCTTATCTTAAGAAGCTAACATTGTCGATAAGGAACAATGTTAAGGGCCAAATGCGGGAGTTGCAAAGGGAGCAGAGGTGTGGAGGATAAGGTGAATGATACAGACACTTTATATTGGGTAGAGGAGTGGAGAAAGCAAAAATATACTCCTTATTACATGAAAAAGTCTAGGTTTAGCAGAGACATACATGTACCCTATGTTATTGCCTTACAATGGCCTAACATGTGAATGATCAAAATAGATTCAATTAAGTAATAAGAGTGAAATATTCGGGGTCATAACTTCCCTTCCATTTAAAATAAATTTAAATGGAATTTTTATTTCTATAATATATCAATATTCGATTTACTTCCTCAAAGGAATAAAACCTCTACCAGCTATCCAATCTAAAATGCTGAGTTGTCTATGTACAGAGAACCATAGGTAGAAGGTTCTCCAATTTACTTGAGAACCTCTCCAGTGAAGAAAACTAGATAATATTCTGCTTCAAGTACCTTTCATTTATCTTTCCTAAGTGTATATTTCTCATTTTCTAGAATTAATGTTACTCTCTTGAAGTGGTTCTCTCATTCCAGATCTCACAGTAGACTCAATGTTAAAGGTTAGCATTGTTAGAACTTGATCTACTCTCAACAAATTCATGTTTTTTTTTCTTTTGGCATCCAAAAGGCCATTTAGGTTTCAAGTGTCCTCTGTTTTCCCCAAAAGTCCACATAAATTAATGCTAATGCCAACTAGCTCTGAAAATTTGTTTTCATTGAACTATAATTAAATAAATTTTATTTATTTAATGCTTGAAAAGCAAATTGGACCAGTATTTTTATGATGAGTATGTATTTTGTGGTAACCAATAATTTGAGTTATGTAAATAATTATGGCAAAAATATACATCTGTCACGGAAGTTGCGTGAAGGGCCTACCTATGTCACATTCGTTTTACAAGTTTAGCATTTCAAATATAAAAATCCCAAATCTGAAATGCTCCAAAATTTAAAACATTTTGTGCACCGGTATAATGCCCAAAGGAAATGCTTATTGGAGTACTTCAGATTTTAGATTTTCAAAAATGGGATGCTCAGCCAACCTGGTGTAATGCAAATATTCAGAAATCTGGGAAAAAAATTGGAAATCTGAAACACTTTTTGGTTCAAGCATTTTGGATAAGTGATACTAAATCTGAAATATATTCTGGGCCAATTTAAATTTGAGGATGTCACCTTCTATATCTTCTCTATGTCTCTCAATTTTTAATGGCATTGCTAGAAGGTCAGGACTGCCTGTACAGTTAAAGTCACATCTTTGCTGGAACACTTCAAAACATCCAGACGGAAAAAACAAAAAACAGTCTTTTTTTTCTGAGTTTTTTTTCAGGAAAGGGGTAGAAAGGTAGGGAACTGATTAGCAGATTTGAAGCTCCTTGGTGAAATAATATAAGTTTTCTATAACAATTCATTGGAAATTTTCTTGTGAGCATTATATATTTATATTCTAGTTCTGATCATCAATGCTACTAAAACCATCAGCCAAATATTCATGTAAAGAACTAATAATAGTGACTAGACACTGTTCTTTCATTTATTGACAGAGTTAGCTAAATACATAATGGAATTATTTAGGTTTGTTGTTGGTTTTACAATTTGAACATTTAATTAATCTTTGAATAATATACAGAAGAAAAATAAGGACCCATATTCCATCCCACTGCCATCTGGTTTGAGAGGATAAATGTCACATGCAATTGGCATACTCTTGCTTAAGATACATTTCTACCCTTTTGTAAATTCTAAACCATGTTGTCTTTATAAGCACAGAGGGAAGAATGATCTTCAAAATATATTTTTAGAACAGAGAATGCCAGACTAGATAAATCACCAGTGTTACAGCAAATGACATAGTCTATCTTCCCAAGTAACAGGGTAATAGGTGAAATTTTAATGTTCTCACTGAGGGAAATGAGCAAATGCTACATATCCAGCCTAAAGTGTTTATTATTATGGAAGGATAAGTCAGAATATTAATGGAACAAAACTCACATAAAGGTGATTTTTATAATTATTTGATTGATATGCCCACAGTTGTATTTTATTTATATCTTTTGAAACATTTTGTATTACAGTTCAGAATATGTCGATAAATTAATTATGTAATTATATTTTTAGAATTTCATCCAAACATTTCTATATGTGATTCTGTAATACTAAAGCCTGAGCATGGAAGTATAATAAAAATTTTAAATCAGTAAAATATCTAACTTTATATTAATATGTATTTTTATTTCCCAATAAATCTATATTTTTATCAAAGTATTTTGTAGATATGATTGCATAGCTCTTTCAAAAACTGGATTTAAAAGAATATTTAATGGATTAAAAAAGTACAATCCACTGATAGTAGAATAATTACAACAATGTAAGGGTTTATGTACATATACACTCAGAAAAGAAAACCACTTATAACACAGGTTTACAGAAGTCTCTTGTGATCTTATCACTCAGAGGTAAACACTGTTTAAATACAATGTATACTTTAATATGTTTATATAATATATGTAAATAATATCTATAGAATATATTCATATATGCACACAGTATAAATATATGTATACAAAAATGATAACATACTATATTTTTATCATCAGTTAACATATCTTGAATTTCTTTTTTCTTATTAGTATCTGTAGAATGTTTTCATTATTTTTACTGGTCTTAAAATTTCATTTATTATTTCACTATCATTTGTTAAGTAGGGAATTACATATAATTAATATTATTTTCTTGATATATAGCCATTTGCATATTTAGATGTAGAGGGTAAAATGTAAAGATGGCCAAAGGTTAGTGAAATGTAGCACAAAGTGAACGTATGAAATAATGGAGATCGTGCTAGGTTATTGCCCTATTTGTAGTGTTCGTTGCCTTCAAAGAAAAACAAAGAAGAAGTGAAGCCATTATTTTATTGTTCTTTTATTGGCTAAAATATAGCTGTCAGACATAAAACTTTCCACAATAGACACTTTGGTTTCAGGTAGTTTAAAACTCTGTATTGTCAATAAACAAAAGTACTTTTTTGACAAGAGAGAAAATATAGAGGAGAGGAGATAATGGATAAAAGAGTCAGAAAGAAGATAAATAGTTATGCTTACAATGAGGATTGAACTTTAAAAGTTCTAAGGACTAAGAATACATCACATTGATATTTTTGATCATTTTCTCAGGATCTTCTACCATAGTTTTTCTTCTAGGTTGTCCCCAAGCAGCCATAATTTCTGTCTAATTCAGTCCTATTGTCAGCATCCCCATCACTTTCCTTCCTTCATTTATCCTTTGATTTCAAAAAGAATATTGAAAGTCCCCATTAGACTCTCAGTAGCATTTCAGAGTGTTCAATATCTTCCCCAATGTTACATTTTTGTTTGTGAGAAAAATGGAAAATGGTAACATCGAATAAAGAATTGCAGTTTTCTTGCTAATTCTTCATTGAAAATGAACAGAGTTACATCTTTCACTTGCACATTTAATCAATAATTATACTGATATAGTGGAAAGAGCATTGGAATTTTGAGTGTATTTATACACAGAAATTTGTGTCCATCTATTCTTCACTGGGAAGGGTCCAATGCATTCACAGGGTGGGTTCTTAGCATAGACATTGCTGATGCTTGGTCTGTGTTTCTGACAATGGCTCATGGAAAAAGGGATGGGTGACTGACCTGAGCTAAGACAATCAGAGTCTGTATTCTAGCAACTTGGAAATTAGGTAGATGAACAATAAGTGAGTTTCTGTATGTGATTGAAACTCTATTGGTTTTTGGCAAATTGTTCCTTCCTTCCAAAGAAAATTTACTTGTAATAAATTACAATTTTAGTTAGCTCCAAATGGGGTAACCAAAAAAAAAGAAAAAAAAAGAAGAAGGAGAAAAAGAAAGCAAAATAGTGTTATAGACAACAAAACTCAGCATTCTGACTTCTGATTCACGGCAAAACGCTACTTACCTCCCACCTTACACATCACTCTCTCACACATTCACAAATACACAGAATTCATTACTAATTCCTTTCTTATAGGAAGCCTTTAAAATCCCTGGACCAAAGAAATTATCAAAATGCGAAACATATTATGCAGCCAGGGTGGCAGTCCAAGGGATTCAAATGATTGGTCTGGATACTTGATGTCATCATGCACATTGTTATCCATCAAAACAGGAAATATTAGGTCTTGCACCATTGACCAACCTGCTATATATATTTTTTTTCTCTACATACTTTTGATTCTGAACAGAAGCTAAATTTAGGGTGTTGTTTAATGATTATTTTGTGATTATTGGGAAAGGTCCATATTCAGCAGAATAAAAATGTCATGCTTGTATGTAAAAGTAAGATTACACCAATGGAAATATGGAATTCACCTTAGCATAATAGACAAAGAAGAGTGGCTTCATATTATGGCCCATGAATGTAATAGCTTGATCAGATTTTGTATTCCCTCCCAAAAGTGGAAGGAATGCTCCTGACATTTGACTTGTGATAGTGATATTTTGATAAAATATTTTATTATTGAAATTGCATATTTGGGAAATGAGAATGTGTACACTGAACAACAAAGAGATGTAATATCATGAAAACTTAGTCCTATTTTCTGGAAATGGTGCTGTCCACACAGGGAAGTGTTTCTTCAGCATCACTCTTCATACTACATGCCTTTCATGCCTTTATTATCTGATGACTGAATGACTGAATGAGGAATGCATCTGATCTAATCCTGAGACAGTCAAATTTGGGCATTTGAAATGAGATTTACCAGAGAGCAATGGCACTTACTTACCATGGGCTTAGCACATGGTAAGTAGGAACTAAAATACACTCATTGAAGAAGGTAAGGATGTTTACCCAAATAGGAATCCAAAGGCAGAAAAAACTACCCAAATAAAGGAAAACCTTAAGCAAATTGTCATCAACATTTTAGTGAGAAATGTAGCTTTTGTATCTGTCTATCTGTCTATATGGAGATACATACTTATGTATTATCTATCTATCTATCTATCTATCTATCTATCTATCTATCTATCTATCTATCTACCTACCTATCTATCCTCTTGGTAGCTCCGTGTGTTAGGTTGTTCTTGTGATGCTATAAAGAAATACCTGAGATAGAGTAATTTATAAAGAAAAGAGGTTTAGTTGGATTGCTGTTCTGCAGCCTTTGCAGGAAGCACAGTGCTGGAATCTACTCGGGTGCCTAAGGAAACTCACAATCATGGTGGAAGGCAAAGGGGGACCAGGCATATCACATGGAGAGAGCAGGAGAAAATGGTGTGGGAGAAGTGTCACACACTTTAAACAACCACATCTCATGACTAACTCACTCACTGTCTCAAGGACAGCACAAAGAGGATGGTGCTAAACCATTCATAAGAAATTCACCCCCATGAGTCAATCACCTTCTAACAGGACCCATCTCCATCATTGGACATTACATTTTAACACGGGATTTGGAGGGGACATCCAAACTAGATCACTCTGTAATTCCTGGACCTGGTCTATTTAATATCTCTGGTTCTATTATTATTCATGACTCCCAGTATAACAGTCAGTGATTTTTTTCTAAGGCTGCCTTATGTAATTTTCTCATTTTCCAATTGAGCAAGTCACAACTAATTTTCTTTCGTTTCCTCAATTGTGATATAGGTATAATGATAACTAGTATACACTTTTTTTTATAACACAGAAGATAACATGCAAAAACACCTCACAATTTATAAGTTTGTGTTTATAACAATTTATTTCAGTTTGTGTAACAAATGATTAAATATTTAAAATCATATAAGTTTTGAGTTATATATCTTACCATGGCATATATATTTGCTAACATATATTTACTAACATATAAATAAATGTTCGATTAATTTGAGAGGACCAGTAAGTGTGGCATAATAAAAGCCTAACCATAAACATGATGATGATTAAAATGTATTTTACAAAATGAAAAAAGAGAAACTAAAAGGTAGAAAATACTGTGGTTTGAAGACCAGTATCTGGCATCTGATCTTCTTTTTATTTTTTTTTAGGTTCAAATTTGGTGACGTTGAGCATGTAGGTCATTTACTCTTTTTAAGGTTCCATTTTTTTTATCTGTAGAATATGGATAAGAGTTGAATCTACCTCACAGGACACAAGGTTAAGTGAGAATATATATAAAAAGCCTTTAACCAGTTTCTTGGTTAAGTCCTCAATAACTGTATTCAGAATAGAAATATGTGACATTCCCATTATACTTACTGTCATCATGATGCATCCTAGCTTTGAGACCATCTGCCACAAGATCATGACACGCACCAGCGCAGATTAGGTAGTGCTGTTTGCCAAGTCAGCGGTTCCATAATCATTTACTCAGCAACTAGCATGAGTCAGACCCAGCCACTATGAAGCACTAGTGTTTCATATATAAGTCAAATTGTTGATCCCAACCTGACTCAGTTGGTTAAGAAAGATAGTTAAATAACAAACTAACAACAAAATACGTATTTTTTCTCTTCCCTTTGTTGAATATAGCTCTCATATTCTATTGTTGTATGTATATCCAAGCTCTTCTCAGATTGTATTATTTCTCTCTTCCCTTTTTCCCTGATCTCCATATTTGTGAGACCAGGAACCATGTACTTTTTCCTTTTAGTCTAAAACACTTAGCCATCATGTAATATAGAGGAATTTTAAAAATGAAATCAAATAATTTATATAAGTAAACAAACATAATTTAAATAATTATATGTATATTAATCAAATAAAGTCAGAAGATACAAACATATCAAAGTTACAATATATCAAAACAATAAAATGCAGTAAATTTCAAAGAGTTTTTCTACTAATAAATTCTCAACTATAATTTATAACATGAATCTAGCACCTTTTCTATTTTAATACAACAAAAAATATATTTAGAACTTTCCTTTAATAAAATAACCATGAAATTTGTCATTCCTCCTTTAAAGTACCATTTCTAAAATAATCTCTGTGGTCATTTACTAACCAGAGTGAGTTGCCTGTGTTAGGTTTTTATAGCTCATCAGAGAAATGGACCTAGAATGCTTTCCTCTACTATATCTATGAAGATCAATGACCTTTCCCTAGCAGCTCTTAGCTGATTTACACAGAGCAGAAAGAAACAAAAATCCTCCTTCTGACTGTAGAACTCATCTGAGCTCCAAAGATAGGTCAAACACTGCTGTGACCTGAGAATATCAAGATAAAATACTTCAGTCTCTGTCTGTGGAGGGAAAAATCTAATGTCTATTATCTACTAGAGGAATTAGTAAACAAAAAAATAACAAATCACTTTCAAAAACCACCCCATGAGGCCAGGCAAGGTGGCTCATGCCTGTAATCCCAGCACTTCGGGAGTCTGAGGTGGGTGGATCATCTGAGGTCAGGGGTTGGAGACCGGTCTGGCCAACATGGTGAAACATAGTGAAACATTCCCTACTAAAAATACAAAAAATTAGCTGGGCGTGGTGGCATGCACCTGTAATCCCAGCTACTCAGGAGGCTGAGGCAGGAGAATCACTTGAACCTGGGAGGCAGAGGTTGCGGTGAACCGAGATCAGGACATTGCACTCCAGACCTCCAGACTGGGGGACAAGAGTGAAACTCTGTCTCAAACAAATAAACAAAAAACCCATGAAACAACATGTATATTCTGACTTCTCTTCTTACAGCTGCTTCTGTAGTAAAAGAATCACCACACCTCTACAGAATTTCACTTGCATGCCCCTCCCTAAAATGTTGTTATGTGCAGACATCAGTTCATATACTTTGCTTAACATTAAATGTCAATTATGTTTTGAATCATTTTTTCATATAATTATTGTTACATGAGATGATTTAGTTCTAATTCCTCCCTACGAAATCCTATTTAGTCCCTAATATCCCTGATGTATTTTATTGTTCTCATAAAAACATAAATCTGAATGATTTTACCTGTCAACAATTTTTCAAGTAAGTGTATTCAGAGCCTATATTGGAACTCTTCAAATATATCTGTTCTCAATGCAATGGTAACATTTAAGATCACGGACTTTCATATAGAACTGTTAGCTTATGTATACATTCTAGGTTGATGAAAGAGACTGGGAACATAGTGGACAAACAGGGACTTGAAATGAAGAAAAATGGAATCTCTCATGGGGTGTATGGCAGAGATAGACAACTAATGGAACGCTTAAGGTCTGTGTACCTTTATACAGAGTAGAACTGTTGGTGAGCATCTGCTACCTATTTCCATTCATGTGAGACCAGCTCTGGTGAATGGAAATGTAAAGTTAAAGTGATGTGGGTTGCAGTGTTTCTTCCTCATACTCTTTCACCTCTCTTTGAGGCATTAAAATCCACATGTTGGAGATGATGATATCATAAGTTGGAAGAAGCCTGGAATCCTGAATCACTCCTTGGAGGCCAGCCATCAGCTGCTCAATTGAGTCCAACTGAAATGAACTCTTTATAAGAGAGAAATAAACTTTTATTTTATTAAGCCACTGGAATTTTTCACTTGTTTGTTATAAATCCTGCTTTAGTTGCCCTAACTAAAGTAATGGTAAAGGAGAAGACATGATTTTAGTCAATTGACAGGCAGGGACTAGAAGTAATGAGACTCTTACTTTGCTCTGCTCGTTATTCCTCTTTTTACATATTACATCAGGTGTGTCCAATCTTTTGGCTTCCCTGGGCCACATTGGAAGAATAATTGACTGGGGCCACATACAAAATACACTCACACTAATTATAGTTGATGAGCCAAAAATAAAAATAAAATCGCAGAAAAAGAAAAAAGGCCTCATAATGTTTTAAGAAAGTTTACGAGCTTGTGTTGGGCCAAATTCAAAGCCATCCAGGGGCTTGTACTTTACGCTGTTTCTATGTTTTGCCCTTATTACCTCCTCTAAAACTTGATGCTCAGGAGAGCTGGATAGATGGGAGTATAGAACAGGATGGTTGTCAGAGGACAAGAAAAGAGAAGATAAAAGAATAACCCTTTCTTTTCACCTTTGCTCATCTTTCTAACATTTAGTATGGGAAGCAAAAGTAAGAAGGAAGGAGGGAGAAGGCCTGTGTTTCATGTGATGAAAAATAGCAATAAAATAGGTTTTTCCCCCATTTCTTTCTCCTTTCATAGTTGGCTTTACAGTTACAGACCAGAATTAAAACTGCAATTTTAAATGTGTCCAGAGAAAAATCAAGCAACATAAGGGGTTTCCTATGGCTATCATTTTTAGTGGGTAAGAAAACACTGCTACAAAGTATTGCAGTATTAAAGTGAAGACAGGCGAGTACTAATAAAGCCATACTCACAGGTACTGTTCATGATGACTGCTTATCCTAACACTGGGAAGTCTTCAATATTTTCTTAAAATTGGAAGGGCTTCAAGATCGCTGACTAGAGGCATATGGTACTTCTGTCCTCCTCAAAGAACCAACAGAATGAGTAGATAATTACACTTTCAATAGGTCATCTAAGAAAGAACACTGGAATTCACCAGAGAAGTGACAGGAAACACCACGGGCAAATAAGGAGAGAGAGTCAGAATAGCCTACTAAACTGGGATTGGATAGTACCCCAGATAAGCTCCCTGGTCTGGGAAAAGGGTAAGAGAGAGACACCCCAGCAATCCTCATGCCTTTCAGGAACTCCTGCAGTCCTACCCATGGGAGAGCCTCTTACTCTTGCATACCCTGAGACTAACATAAAGAGCTTCCCGGAGACAGCATGACATCTCTGGTCCAGAGAGGCAGTTCAAGATGAGTCCCACATACCCCTTGAGTCCTAAACAACTCTAGTAAGGCACCATTTTTGAGAGATCAGTCCCCATCAGACTGCATCCTACCCTGGATGCATCGTCACATCCCTGCATCGTCACATCCCAGGAGCCCTATTGATAAATTCCACTGGCAGCCACTGCTGTTGTTGGCTGCTGCCACAAGGGCCAAAGTGCAAGCCACCCCCTGCAGTGGGGCTGCAGCTCATCCTGTGCCATCGCCACCAGAGCATTCCACCAGGTGCCTGGGAATCAACTCACCCCTGCCTACAACAGCCCACACCTGCATGTACCACCAGGGGGCCTGAGGACAGACAGGCCTGCCAAACCCAGCTTCACTCCTCACCCTTCCCTACCGCCCAAAAAAGTGCCTGGGTGCCTCGGGCTCACACAGCCCCATCCACTAATTTTGGCACCAAAGCACTCTTCCTCAGAACCTGAGGTCAGGCCAACTCAGTCTGCCGCAACCAGCATAGTTGTGCATGCCACTTGCAGACCTGGGGACTGTCCCACCTACCCCATCACTGTCACGGCCAAAACCAGCATGAACTGCTTGGGAGTCAGAAGTGTGTTCCACCACTGCTACTGCTATTACTCATGCCATACCTCCTGAATACCTGTCCACCTGCCCAACCCACCACTGCCACTCTCAGCACCTGAGCAAGCTTCATGAAGGCCCATGAATTGGCTCACCTGGACCTGCTAACCCTGATGCCAGCTATACTTAAACCACATAAAAGACTTTAAGTCAAAAACAGTAAAAAGGGGCAAACAAGGTCATTTTATAATGATAAAGAGATAAATTTAGCAAGAGGATATAACAATTTTAAACATGTGTGCACCCAAAAGTGGGATATCAGATAATACAAAACAAATATGATTAGATCTAAAGAGGGAGATAGACTGCAATATATTAACAGTTCGGGACGTTAACAGCCTACTCTCACCTTCAGATAGATCATCTAGATAGAAAATTAACAAAGAAATATTGGATCTAAATATCGAATTGCACTTCAGGTAAAATGGACCTAACAGACAGCTACCGAACATTTCATTCAGCAAGTACACATTCTTCTCATAAGCACATGGAATATTTTCCAGAAGAGACCATATGTTAGGACACAAAACAAACCTCAACAAATTTTAAAAATCTGAAATCATATTAAGTATCTTCTCTGACCACAATATAATAAAACTAGATATCATTAACAAGAACTGTGGAAACAGTACAAATACATGGGAAATACTCAACATACTCCTGATGACCATTGTGTCAAGAAAGAAATTAAGGAGGACATTAAAAACAAAATTTGAAGGTTGGGTGCAGTGGCTCACCCCTGTAATTCCAGCACATTTGGAGGCAGATGGTGGTGGATTGCTTGAGCACACTATTTCAAAGACCAGCCTGGGCAACATGGCAAAACCCTGTCCTACAAAAAAATACAAAAATTAGCTGGGCATGTCAGCACATTCCTGTAGTCCCAGTTACCTGGGAGGCTGAGGCAGGAGGATTGCTTGAGCTTGGGAGGTGAGGTTGCAGTGAGCTGAGATCATGTCATTGCACTCCAGCCTGGGTGACAGAGCAAGACTGTCAAAAAAAAAAAAAAAAAAATTAAACAAAATCAAAATAAAACATACCAAAAACCTATGAAATGCAGCCAAAGCAGACCTAAGAGGGAAGTTTATAGCAATAAACACCTACATCAAAAAATATTCCAAATAAACAATCTATTGATGTACCTGAAGGAACTGAAAAAGCAAGAACAAACAAAATCCAAAATGAGTAGAAGAAATATAAAGATCAGAGCAGAACTAAACAAAATAGAGACTACAAAACAATACAAAGAATTCACTAAGTGAAAATTTGGTTTTCTGAAAAGATTAAAAAATAAATTATGAATTGCTAGCTAGACTAACCTGGTAAAAAAGACAGAAAACCCAAGTTACAATCAGAAATGAAAAAGCAGACATTACAGCTGATACCAAAGAAATACAAAAGATTATCAGAACAACTATAAGCTAACAAACTGGAAAACCTAGAGAAAATAGATAAAGTCATAGACATATACACCTACCAAGATTGAATCAGGAAGACATAGAAAACCTGAACAGACCAATAACAAGTCATGAAATTATCTGACTTCAAAATATATTACAAGGTTACAGTAATGAAAAAGAATGGTATTCTTATAAAAACAGACAAAAACCATTGGAACAGAACAGGGATCCTAGAAATGAATCCATCAATCTACAACCAATAGATTTTCAACAAAGGTGCCAAGACCATACAGTGGGGAAAGGACATCCTCTTCTGTAAGTGATACTGGGAAAATCGGATAATCATATTCAGGAGAATGAAACTGGACCCCTATCTCTCACCTTATACAAAAGTTAATTAAATATTAATGAAAGACTTATATGTAACACTCAAAGCTATAAAACTACTAGAAAAAAACGTAGGGGAAATGCCTTTGGACCTTGGACTAGGCAAAAAGTTTATGGCTAAGTCCTTAAAATCCCAGGCAACAAAAACAAAAATAAACAAATCAGACTTCATTAAAGTAAAAGTCTTCTACACAGCAAAGGGAACAATGAACAGAGTAAAGAGACAACTTGTTGAATGGAAGGAAACATTTGCAAACTATTCCTCCAACAAGGCACTAATATCAGGAATGTAGAAGGAGCTCAAACAACTCAACAGTAAAAACACAAATAATCCCACTCAAAAGTAGGCAAAAGATGTGAATAGACATTTATCAAAAAAAGTCATACAAATGGCCTACAGGTACATTCAAAGATGCTCAACATTACTAATCAGCAGGGGAATGTGAACTAAAACCACACTGAGATATCATTTTACCCAAGATGATAATAGAATGACTATTATTAAAAAGATACAAAGCAACAGATCCTGGCAAAGATATGGAGAAAAGGGAACTCTTATACACAGTTGTTGGGAATGTAAATTTATACAGCTGCTATGGAAAACAGTATAGAAATTTCTCCAAAAAGAAAAATGAAAAATAGAACTACCATACTATCCAGCAGTTCTCCCACTGTGTATCTATCAAACGGACAGAAGATCAGTAGATCAAATGAATACCTGTACTCTCATGCTTATTGCACCCCAATGTTTATTGCAGCAGTGTTCACAATAGCAAAGAGATGGAATCAACCTAAGCAGCTGTCACTGGACAAATGGATAAAGAAAATGTGTTTTATATGCACAATGGAATAATATTTGGACTTAAAAAAGAATAAAATCCTGTTATTTTCAGAAACCTGGATGTAACTGTAGGTCATTATGTTCAGTGAAATAAGTCAGGCACAGAAAGACAAATATCACCTGTCCTTATTCATATGTGAAAGCTAAAAAAGTTAATCTCATAGAGGTAAAACATAGAATGATAGATACCAGAGGCTAGGAAGGGTGTGTGGGTATACAGGGTGTGGAGGTTGGATAAAGAAGGGTTGGTTAATGTGTACAAACATACAGTTAGATTAAAATAACAAGTTCTAATGTTAGATAGCAGAGTAGGGTGAGTGCAGTGAACAACAGTGTATTGTATATTAATAGGTACATTCTTGTTTATCTGTTCTTATACCTATTAACTTGTACCTATTATCTATTAGTAGGATGAACAGATGAACAAGAATGTACCTATTAATATATAATATACTCTGTTACCTCATACAGTTAACAGGTACAAATTAATAGCTACCAGAAGAGATGAACAAGAATGAAAGGTCTGTATGCCTCATATAAAAAGTAACAAGAGGGCTCACACCTGTAATCCCAGCACTTTAGGAGGCTGAGGTGGGTAGATCACGAGGTCAGAAGTTCAAGACTACCCTGGCCAAGATGGTGAAACCCCGTCTCTACTAAAAACACACAAAAAATTAGCCAGTTTGGTAGCAGGCACCTGTAATCCCAGCTACTGGGGAGGCTGAGGCAGAGAATTGCTTAAACCCAGGAGGCGGAGGCTGCAGTGAGCCGAGATTGCACCATTGCACTCCAGCCTGGACAACAGAGGGAGACTCTGTCTCAAAAAAAAAAAAAAAAAAAAAAAAAAAAAATGTGACAAAAGTAACAAAATAACTAGAAAAGAAATTTTCTAAAAATGTTGAAGTAATAAATATTCAAAGTGATTTATACCCTTAATATGTAGAATCATTACAAATTCTATGCATGTAAAAAAATACATGTACTCAATAAATATGTAAAAATATTATTTATCGATAAAAAAGTTTAGACTTTTAAATGATTCAAACCCTTTATATTTAATTTAATAATGTGTTGAATGTAAATGCAGTTGACCCTTGAACAACTAGGTGGTTAGGGGAGTGAAATATACTGTATTCTTACAATAAAATCAGCTAGAGAAAAGTTATTAAAAATCATAATCAAAATATATTTACTATTCATTTATTGGAATTGAATCATCACAAAGGTCTTCATCCTCATCATCTTCATGTTGAGTAGGCTGAGAAAGGGAGGAAGAGGAAGGGTTAGCCTTTCTGCTTCAGAGATGGCAGAGGTCAAAGACAATCTGCATATAAGTAGAACCATACAGTTCAAATTTCTGTTATTCAAGGATCAACTGTACTTTACTTAATCTAAGGTGAAGAGGATTGGGTTAATCAAACCTAGTTCTCCCCTAATATATGTGCGTGTGTGTGTGTGTGTGTGTGTGTGTGTGTGTGTGTTTTGAACCAAGGTCTCATTCTGTCACTCAGGCTGGAGCACAGTGGTACGATTATAGTTCACTGTAGCCTTGACCTGCTGGGCTCAAACAATCTCCTGCCTCAACTTCCCGAGTGGCTATGACTACAGGTATGTGCCACCACACCTGACTAATTTAGTTTTCTTTTTTTCTTTTTCTTGCAGAGACAACGTCTAATTATGTTGCTCAGGTTGGTCTCCAACTCTTGGGCCCAATTGGTCCTCCCACCTTAGTCTCCCAAAGGGTTGGCATTACAAGCATTGTGAGTCACTGCACCCAGCCCCTAAAATATTTTATTTTAATTTTTTTTTCATTTGTGTGAGCTTCCTTTGGGATTGTAGAAGATTCTGTTGGGTAGTATGATTGATTTTTCTAGAGTCCAAAAAGCATAATTAATATCAGCATGTAATATTAATTTACGATAGACTTAAAGTGACACACTGTGCCACTTCAAATAGAAGTTCTCAAGCATTATTTCTAGAAAACATTTGAATACTGGGCCAAAAATCCTACCAAATTAATATCAGTTTATGACAATGTCTCAAAATTTGCAAACATGCAAACATAGAATACACATATACGTATATATGAATGAGTTTGGACTGCCATAAAATATACCACAGACTGTGTCGCTTAAACAACAGAAACTTATTTTCTCACTATTTTGGAGTCTGAAAATTTTAGGATCAAGATCAAGATTCCATCAGGATTCAGTTTCTGGTTGGGGCTCTCTCCCTGGCTTTCAATGGCCTTCTGGCTGTGTCATTACATGATAGACAAAAAGAGAGAGAGAGAAAAGGGAAGATGAAGATCTTTCTCTCTTTCACTTTTTGTAAGGCTATCAATCCTTTCAGACTAGGGACTCATGCTTATGACCTCATTTAGACTTCAATGCTTCCTAAAGGCCCTATCTCTAAATACAAGCACTTTAGGAGTTAGGGCTTCAACATACACATTTTAGGAAGACACAGTTAAATCCATAGCAATGTCTATATCACAGACACATAAAGACACACACAAGGCAGGCAAATTTCTCAGTTTTTAAATTTTTAAATCAGGAAGTTTTTTTGTCTATTCTCATCTCTGTAGATAATGTAATATCTGATGCCATTCACTGATTACGTGAATAAGTACTTATTTGAAAACCTACTATACATGAGACACTGTTTCTACAATGTAATATGTGAAGACAGACAATTAACAAGAAATAAAAATCAAAAGTAAATGGCACAGTATGTTAGAAGCTGAAATATACTAATGAAAAATGTAAAGGAAGTTAATAGGTACAAGAATGAATGAACAAGGCTGAAGGGTCTGTATGCTATGAAAAAAAAAAACATCTGGGCAACATTTAAAGGAGGTTAGGCAATAATTAGTCATACAAATAACTGAGGAAATAATATCTTAGGCAAGGGAACTGTGAGGGTAAAATGCCGAAGAGAAGTTATTTAAAGCAGCAACAGGACTGTGTGGCTAGTGAAGGTAATTAAGAAAGAGAGAAATGGAAATGGTTTAGAAGCCAGATTGCATAGAATTGCACAGGCAGTTAGCAGTAAACTCTTTATTAAACTGTAAGTGAAAATGGGAACCATTAGAGCATTTGAACAAGAGTATTTTAATTTAAGGAAAATTTTTAAAGAATTTATATTGCTGCTATATTGAGAATTGAAGAGGATGGATAATAAAAGTGGAATCAGAGGCCAGCTATGTGGCTACTAAAATAATACAGGTAAGAGGCAACTGTGTTTCTGACCAGGGTGGTAGCACTGCTTAGTATGGGGCCTCTGGATATCTCTTGAAAGCAGTGGTGTTAGTCTGTTCTTACACTGCTATAAAGAACTACATGAGGCTGGATAATTTATGAAAAAAAGAGGTTTAATTGAGTCACGTTTCTGCAGGCTTAACAGGAAGCATGACTAGGAAGCCTCAGGAAACTTACAATCATGGTAGAAGGTGAAGGGGGAGCAAGCACATCTTACCAAGGCAGAGGAGAGGGAGAGAGAGTGAAGTGGGGGAAGTACCACACTTTTAAATCATCAGATCTCGTGACAACTCACTCCTTATTACAGGAACAGTGTGGGGAAAATTCACCCCCATAATCCAATTACCTCCCACCAGGTCCTTCCCCTGACACATGGGGATTACAATTTGACAAGAGATTTGGGATGGGACACAGAACTAAACCATATCAATAGTGTTCAAAAAAGATTTATTTATGGTTTGTATGCAGGTGCTTTAGCATCAAAGGACATGGTTAATTTATATTTGTTATATTATTATCACTATATTTTGCTCAAACAGCAACAAGACTTTTATCAAGTCCCAGACCTAGTTCTAAAATGGATAGTCTGGAATGCAAAGATGTTTCAATGAAAGTAGGCTATAGATAGATTCAACATAGACTAGCTTGACATGTTAAGTACATTAGAAATCACTGGAGCTTCAGTGAAAAGCTAAATTTAGAGTCGGTAAAATGATTATTCAAGTAGGTAGTCTATACATACAGTGCTATTCCTTTCTTTAGGTATCATAACAACTTAATAAAGTCTTCAAATATGTTCAGTCCCTGTAGACAACAGTATGATACATTCTGTTTGCCAAAGTCCCTTAAAATGATATCTATCAATGCTTACTTGTTTATGGTTTTAGGAGTCTCTCTGAAGGCATAACTGGAAAATTTTAACCCTGGATACTGTGACACTTTTGAATTCAGTCTGGTTTGAGGCTGATACTATAGTAGCTGAAGGTCTCTATTAATTAGAATCAGATCTCTTTAATTCATTTCTGCGCTCAGATTTCAAGGTCAACTTCTGGCTCCATACATGAGACTTGTCTTCGCATCCGAAGGGAAGTCTGCAGATGTCTCAGTTTGTATGTGAATAGCCTGAGATTAATGAGATCACAGAAATATGGAATTACCATTCAGGGTTTCCTGGGATATCAATTTCTAGTTCTGATATTTGGTTGCCATTGAAGATATACAATTCTGGAGTGGCACAGTCCAATGCTGCTGACTCATACCTGCTAACAACGTGTGGGCCTCTAGATTCTGTTTCTAATATATAATTGATTATCTGGGGCACTTTCAGTGTAATGCTAGTTCAATAAAATGAACTAACAGTCATCTTAACATCCTTTTTATAGATGTAAAAATGTAGGGGCAGTTTTATGGGTTTTTTAAGTAAAAATTAAATGCAATATGAAAGCTGGATGCAGTGGCATGCATCTGTATTCCTATCTACTCAGAAGGTTGAGGTGAGATGATCACTTTAGCCCAGGAGTTCACATTCAGCCTTGCTGACATAGCAAAAACCTGTCTCTAATACACACACACACACACACACACACACACACACACACACTCAAAGCAATATCTCTGTGAGAAAATGCTTAAGAAAAAAACTGTATTTAATCTGGAGAGCTGTTCATGCTGGCAGGTGTCTGGATGCTCTTTGCTGAGATAGATAAAGCTTTGTCCTGCCATGCAGGATATGTCTTGCGCCCCAGCTGTTTATTTCTGAAAACTCAGTCCACAAAGGAAAACTGGGCTAAGAAATCTATTTTAACAAGATAGTGCAGAGAATAGAACGTCTTAGTAGGTGACTGAAAAGTCCCTGCTTCAACCTCCAGACTATGTCCAAAGATTTTGCCCCAGTTGTTTTTTGTTACCTGCCTACAAGCAGAGAAGCTTGATATAGATCGGGACCCTTGTCAGTGTCACAGGTAACACAAATGCTACTGAGAGTGCCAGAACCACAGGAAGTATCAAAAGGAATGTAGAGACTGTAGGAGTGGAGGGGGGAAAATGTGTACATCATGAATATGTCTCTCAATTGCCCAGAGACGCTGATGTCTGAGATATTAGTTTGAAAAAGAAAAACCAAAAATGACCACATACAGGGGGACTTCAGAAAGTTCATGGGAAAGTGGAATTAAAAGATGAAGATAAAAATATAAATATAAACTTTATGTCTCAACAGAGTCTCCAGAAAGTTCAAGACACTTCTACAAGTGATGATACCAGCCATTTAGTTCCTCTATAAAGAACTGAGGGTCCTTGGAAATTAACCATGTCAATGTGGTCCTTTTACATTATTATCTGAAGAAAAATGAATATTCTTTAGAAATTTTTTAAGGTTAAGAAACAAAAAGAAGTCAGAAGGAAGCAAATTAGTACTGTAAGGTGAATACTTAATGATTTCACATTGAAACTCGCACAAAATTGCCCATGTTTGGTGAGAGCATTGTTGCGGTAGAGAAGGACTCTCTGATAAAGGTTTCCCCTGGCAAAATTGTGCTAAAGTTTCAGCTAACTCTCCCTAAACACTCTCATAATAAGTGGATGTTATCATTTGGCCCTACAGAAAGTCAACAGGCAAAATGCATTTAGCATACCAAAGAAACTGTCGCTGTGATCCTTGCTCTCAACTGGTCCAATTTTGCTTTGACTGGACTGCTTTCACTTCTTGATAGTCATTGCTTTGATTGTGTTTATCTTCAAGATTGTAGTGGTAAAGTCATTTTTTCATCTCCTATTATAATGTTTTTGAGACAGGGCCTTACTCTGTCACCTAGGCTGAACTGCATTGGCACCTTTGTAGCTTACTGCAGCCTTGAAATCCTGGAATCAAGCAAGTCTCTTTCCTCAGCCTCACGAGTAGATGGGACTACTGACACATGCCACCATACCAGTCTACTTAAAAAAAAAGTATAGAAATGGGATCTTGCTATGTTGCCCAGGCTGGTCTTGAACTCTTGGCCTCAAGAGATCCTCCCATATCAGCCTCCCAAAATGCTAGGATTGCAGGCATTAGTCACAATGCCTGGCCCTTCTGTTACAATCTCTTAAAAAACTAAAATTGAAAAAAAGCTTCAGAATTGTAATCCCACTTGTTTAGAATTTTCATTGAAAGCTCTTCTCTTATCTGTATCTGATCTGGATGCAATGATTTTGCCACCCTTTGAGAAAAAAGTTTGCTTAACTTTCATTTTTTCAGTCAAAATTGTGTAAGCTAAATCAATGTAGATGTCCACCGTATTGGCTATTGTTTCTATTCTTAACTCTTGATACTCTCCAGTTAGTGTATATTAGTCTGTTCTCACACTACCATAAAGAACTACCTGAGACTGGGTAATTTATAAAGAGAAAAGGTTTAATTGGCTCATAGTTCTGCAGGCTGTACAGGAAGCATGACTGGAGAGGCCTCAGGAAACTTTCAATCATGATGGAGGGGGAAGCAGGCACATCCTACTTGTTTGGAGCAGGAGGAAGAGAGAGGGAAGGGGGAGATGCTGCACACTTTTAAACAACTAGATCTCATGAGAACTCACTATCAGGAGCACAGCAAGGGGGAATCCATCCCCGTGATCCAGTCACCTCTCACCAGGCCCCTCCTCCACCATTGGGGATTACAATTCCACATGAGATTTGGGAAGGGACACAAATCCACAACGTATCATAGGGCATGAAAATTAATTTTTATGTTGCAAATTGATGTGGATGGTGTGCTCTTGCAGGTTTCATCTTCAACATTTCATTTTCTCTTCCTAAAATGAGTTATCTGTTTGTCAGCTGCTGAGTTATTTGGAACATTGTCCCCAGACACATTTTATAAACATCAATGATTTCACCATTTGTATTAGTCTGTCTTTGCACTGCTATCAAGAACTGCCCCAAACTGAGTAATTTAAAAAGAAAAGAGGTTTAATTGACTCATGGTTCAGCATGGCTGGGGAGACCTCAGGAAACTTACAATCATAGCAGAAGGTGAAGGGGAAGCAAACACTTCCTTTACATGGTGACAGGAAAGAGACATCGCAAGGGCAGGAAAAACTGCCTTATAAAACCACCAAATCTCACGAGAACTCACTCACTATCAGGAGAACAGCATGGAGGAACCAACCCCAGGATCAAATCGCCTCCCATTAGGTCCTGTCCTTGACACATGGGGATTGTGAATATTACAATTCAAGATGAGATTAGGGTGGGAACATAAAGCCAAACCACATCACCGTTCTTTCACCCCAGCTTCACCAATGATTTGATGTTTGGTCTTGCTTCAATTTTAACAGAATTTATGTTGTTCTAACAGTGGCTTGTTTCAAACTGATATCTTTCTTAGTGCTTCACACTAGATCCTGTGCAGACATTTTGTAAAATTTTAATGAGTTTACTTTGGTGCAGAAAAATTTTGAAATCCATGTATAGCTTTTGGTAATATACGTTTTCCATGAACTTTTGAAGACCCCACTTGTCTGTCTTTTCTCATTATGAAGCACTGTTTTATATTTATATGAAAGGTATTGTCAGCTAGTTTACCTTTTACAAGTATCTGTATCAAGAAGAGAAGAAAGAGCAAAGACTTTCTGAGAAGAATCAAGGCATGGAGTGTACATACACTCTTTGAGGAGCTAGTTTTTCCATTTTGAAGCAATCCTTTTCAAAAGGAAAAGTGTGGCTTGATCACCATCCTATTTTACAATCTAACTGTTGGTGCTATAAGTTATAGACTAAAGATTTGGCTACAGTGTGGACCAGTCTACTAAGTATATACTTCCTCTATTTTCTCTCCAAACTCTCACATCAACATGTCACTTGGCTGTGAGCGTCTCTCACATAGATTTACTTCTACCCAACTTTAGAAGCAGGTGACATGATGTGCCCAATATAGTCTGTGTATTTCCTCCTTAAATATAACTAAACATTATTTGTTCAAGGTAATGTCAGTTTTGTTGTTAAGGTAGTCAGGGAGCAAATCTCTAATGTGTTTGCATGCCTTTCAAATAAAATCTAAGCTTCAAAGTTGTTAGGATCACGTCTTTAAGTTTGCATTTAAAAGAAGTCCATATGAAATTCGAGGAAACATACAAAGGAGATACAAAACAGATTCCTGAACATTTAAAATGGGGTAAATGATAATC
Source organism: Piliocolobus tephrosceles (assembly GCF_002776525.5). Classification (NCBI taxonomy): domain Eukaryota; kingdom Metazoa; phylum Chordata; class Mammalia; order Primates; family Cercopithecidae; genus Piliocolobus; species Piliocolobus tephrosceles. Next base: position 31,366,451 of record NC_045455.1, read on the forward strand.
AGTCTGCTAACAGAGGTTTTAAATAAACCAGGTAATTTCTAATAAATTTAAGTTAGATAATTTTTTGGTTCAACTTAAAAACAAAATTTAGTTAAGTGAAATTTAGTAATCAATGTCAAAAATGTTTTGCAATGAAGTGGAATATGAAGCTTCCTCCATAGTAATCTGATAACCATTAATATGTCCTTCAATCTATCAGACTTGTTTATAGTTTTATTGCTTGAAATAGAGATGATTAACATTTTGGTAGAATGAAGACTAAATCAAAATTAAGTGACAGAAGACGCTTTTGACCTATGCTTCATAATTAGAATTTAATTTGTTTTATAATCAGAAATAAAATCATTATACAGAATAGCATTCATTCCATGACAAACTAATGGAAAATAGATTGTGAATCTAAGAATGTTTAAAAGATTTAGAAACTTTAATAGTGTAGATCCAAACTATCTATCTTTATATAGGAAAATGTAAGAATACAATAAACCACATTGTGACTGAAGATTTTATGTGTGAAATAAGCAAAAAGGAACTATATGCCTGTTTGTCTTGATAACAGCATATCAGAAAAGTAAAACCATTTTGTCATTTTAAATTCCATTTTCTTTAACTTTAATTGAGCTCCTGAATGCTGACACAGCACAAAATAATGTAAAACTTATATTAGCCAAAAAAATTGGCAGCAAATGTAAATCATTTGGAAACTCTATTTTGCAAGTGTCTTTAGGCTTTAGAATTAGTCATGACAGCTTCCACTTATATTTCATAAATGTTTTCATTGGTAATCACCTTCTCTCTGGTAAATATAGCACTATTAAGAGAAAGAGAAATTGCTTAAGATTTTGACATGTTTATCATTCAACAGTGTGTTTGTTATTTATTTTTTTGGAAAGTATATGCAATATATTTTGATTCAACTAGCCCATTCTTATGTAACTGAAATCACTTTAAATATAGTTAAAGTTATGTATTATATATAGTTACAATTAGTTACTTGGTTAACCTGTTAGAAGGTTATTCTAGTCATGTACGATGTGACATCAGCATTTCTAATAATACTACTAAGAAAATTAACTATTATTACTATAAAATTTTATTAAATCCTTTACGATTTGTAAAGAACTCTAATGACAATATTATTTCTTTATTATAAATATAAATTCTCTGTCTCTCCATTAGGGTTACGGGTTAAGCAGTTACACGAATATTTATAATCCTTGGATATAATGGCAAAAATTAATCATGTGGCTAGAAATAAACAAGAGGTTCAGGTGAAGTGAGATGAATTCCAAATAATGAACAAGGGACAGAAACAGGTATTTATGTCAGAAAACATGCGAACGTTGGGGAAAAAATGAAAAGCAGTTCTTAAAATGGAGAAGACAGTAAAGAAAGATAAAAGTAGAAGGGCTGGGGAGATAGGTATTTAAGCAATTGTAAGAGAAAAGGAAATGGTATTCAAGATATGAAAGAAACTGAGAAAATAATTTAACTACTTTTCCTAACATAATGCATTTATATAATCTCGTTTTTTTTTTTTTGAAATCTACAGTTCATTAAGGATCACGCAGTCACAGCTAGCTTCCTGTTTGAAGAAAAAGAAAACAGTTCCTTGTTCAAATATTATAATTTACCAGAATCTCACCATGTTTTTCATTTTTTTAGTATAAATTTACGTTAATTGCATGCCGCTTAAATGTGGTTTTACATATTTACTCTCAGCAGCTCACTTTTAGAGCTACATTTATTTTCCCACAAATGAGTCTTTCAAATCTTCAATAAATGCTCTTTCAATATTTGATATGGTGGTATATATGCGGTTGCTGTCTTATCCTAAATTAAATGTTTATCTGAGACACTTCATTTAAAGTGTTTTCATTTTCTACTCATTTTAGTTGGAAAAGCAATCATGCAGGCTCATTGAAGCTATCTCTTCTCTGGCATTATTGTTCTTGTTAGTAGTGAAGTAACCTGAAAGGAGGGGAAAATAAAGCAAAATGAGAAACACATGCAAACAAATTGTAGCTTCCATTCTTTACAACGGATATATTGCAAATGTAAAAAAGGTTTAGCAATAATCTCTAGCTGTGCCAATTCATTTCACAAAAACCTATTCGTTCATTCATAACAACAAAATAATACAAAATGAATGCCAGTAGGGGGAAAATCCTTTATTTAATAACCACATTGACAGCATGTGCATTTTCATTTTTTGTACATTAGAACATGGGAACAAAAAGCTTTCATTGTAAGTAAGGAATTTGTGGTTTATATGTGAGAAAATGGCTGGATAGCAAAAAATATTTTTCTTATTAATTACAATTCCAGACAAAATGTCAGAGTCTGTGTACAAACTGTACCACTTCATTTATTTTCTTTCCACTGATGATTTTCAATATATTAGTATGTGCCTCTTTCATTTCCAATGCTCATAACATAGGCATAATTTTACTCCTCTTTCTCATGTTAAGGATAAAACCTATGATTCCTTTACCTCCTTGTTTTTCTCTTGGTATTTAGGAAGTAGATGATTCATCTATGAGGGTGTAAACCAAAAGGTCTCAATTAATTTACCAGTTTATTTTGTCAAGGTAAAAGACATGCCTACCAGAAGAAATAAACATGAAATCACAGGAACAGTCTGTGGTCTATGCCTTTCTCCAAAGATAATTTTGAGGGCTACGATATTTAAAGGGGAAAAATTGCTGGCAGAGAAATAAGGAGGGTGTGGAAATCCACATGTTGGAAGAGAAAAGGAGCAGGTAAGGAAATAGTCAATTGCGTATTCATCTAGCACTCAACAAACTGGCACTTGACATAACATAAGGTGAGCTTAGAGTAGCTACTTGGGGACATATTTAACCTTTAAATATTTAATCTGTAACTATCTGCTTAGGAACAAAAGGAAAGGCAGTTTCTTGCAAGACTCAGTTTTCAGTTTATTATTATTATTATTATTTTGTGTAGTGAATTGGGGTCCTGAGATTCTGTTTTCTTTTTTACAAAGGCATAGTCACAAATTCTTAACCAGCATATTTATTTCAGCTTGAGGTATATTGAAAAACATGTATTTAGAACTTAAGGTAAGATCTCAGAAACTCTTCAGTTGTTGGAATACCAGACTTAATACATTAAAATAGTGTGCTCAGTTAAAATTTGAACTTGAGATAAACAACATGTATCTTTTTAGGATGTGAAAGGAAAATAAATCTTGAGACCATAAACTCACCAAGCCAGAGGGAAAAGTAAATCTGGGAACTGGGTCACACAAATCTGCCTCTCATTTCTTTCTTAAATAAGATAGCTACAAAGCTAAAAAACTACATAGCTCCCTCACAATTTGCCCACAAGGAAATTCCTTGTGGTCCTAAGATCTTTCCCCTAAAACAGTTCTGTTGAATTTAACCCTGGCAATATAAATTTATAGCTTGTCTTCACAGGTGAAGGACAAAGAACAGAACTCAAAGTCATCCCTTTGCTCACCTGAGAAAAATGTGTATCTGATGGCTCCCTCTGCCCTATTCTTTATGTTATCTTATGTAAAAATGCAGGTTCGCTGAACCAGACTAAGGCATAAATAACTACACCTCTACCCACCTCTCACATGTAAATTGTGCATTTGGTAAAAGGCTGATCAAAGACGCAAAAGAATGCAACAGTTTTTCTCTTCTCTACCCGCACCTTTTTAAAACTTATTCCTCTCTTGCCGATATCCGCCCTTTTCCCTTTAAGTATTAAAGCCCTCAAAACCATCTTCTGCAAAAGGCACAGAACTGTCTCCTGGGCATGGGTCCTTAACTTTGGCAAATAAACCTCCCAAAATGATTGAGACTCACCTCAGTAATTTTCATTGATTTATAATTATTTATATCCATTACCATGTTTGGAACACACATATACTAAAAAAAACTAATTGCTGTTTATTTGAAATTCAAATTTCACTGAGCTTTCTCTATTTTATCTGGCTACCTTATTTGGGAAAAACATTATGCTCTCAGCTGTAGAGCTTTACTTCCTCATTTTCCCTCTGTCCTTTCAGCAGTAAGAAATACTAAATTATACAGTTTCTCCTCCATTATTATGGTAAATTACTAAAGGCTGAAATAAAACAGAAAAATACTTAATTAAAATGCATTAATTTAATCATCCTATAAAATTAAAAAATATAGAACCCATTCCCTTTATGTTTACTAAGTGAGTTTGATAGAAGCAATGTTCATTCTCTATTCATTAATACTGTTTATTATTTTATACCAGTTTAAATTTTGTGGTGTTATTTTGTGTACTTCAAGTCACAGATTGCTTCCCCAGAATATGATGTATATTGCCTGGCATTTATTCTATAATTTGATAAGAAAATTTTTTGTTGTACATGAGTATCTGAGAAACAATACTATTTCAACTTTTTCTCTACGTTTCCTTCAATACTCTCTGGAGTAGGATGGAAGAGGAAGACAGAGGCAATGAGAGAGAGAAGGCAAGGTTCCTTCTTGGTAACTTTTCTTTTAAACTTTTTTTCAACGAGCAACCTTTTTTTTTTTTAAGAATATTCAAAGATTTTAAATATCACCTTTATTTACATAAATCTCAAATAGAATATTGGGCTAACCAATATCTCTTACTTTTCTCACAGGTCTAACCCCCTTAGCAACTTAGTAACAAAGTGGTATGGAATGAATACAGAAACCTTTTATTTTATTTATTTATTTATATTTATTTACTTATTTATTTTGAGGTGGAGTTTCACTCTTATCACCCAGGCTGGAGTGAAATGGCGCAATTTTGGCTCACTGCAACCTCCGCCTCCCAGGTTCAAGTGATTTTCCTGCCTCACCCTCCTGAGTGGCTGGGATTACAGGTGACTGCCACCATGTCCAGCTAAGTTTTTTGTATTTTCAGTAGAGATGGGAGTTTCACCATGTTGGCCAGGCTGGTCTCGAACTCCTGACCTTAGGTGATCCACCTGCCTCAACCTCCCAAAGTGCTGGAATTACAGGCGTGAGCCACCACGCCCGGTGGAATGAATATAGAAACTTTTGAGTTACTGTGGGTGACATTATCTATCGTCTTTAAAAATAACACATGAATTTGGAGGTTGAATTGTACTTACATACTTATGTTAAAACAAACCAAAACGTCTGCTCTCTTTCTTGCTGACTTTTCTTTTTATCTAATATATTTTCCCATCAAATCTTAACTATCTACCTTAGTGTCTTTAAACTCCAGTAACAGTATCTTTGAAATATAGAAGATATTGAAGCACTAATATTTTGTATCAGTATTTCTTCAACTAAGATAGAAAAGCTCAATATATACATATATATGTACACACACATATGCAAATATATACATATATATTTACTTTTCACCAATTGCATGATTGTGAATCTCTGTATGCACATTGCTTTAAGTTAATGCTGTCTGGGAGTATGAACTCCTTCCTTTTATCCTATAGAAACATGTACTTCAGAAGCCCATATGTGAGAAACTGTCTGTCACCTTGACTTAATGAGCTCCTTCTACTGCTCCTTTCTTTCTTACCAAAATTACAGCAACTGCAATAGTGGGTTTCTTCATTTCTAGAGCTGACATCAGTATTCTGTTTTGTTGTTGCAAATGCCAAATGCCTAGGAATGCCCTTTTATTATAAGTCACCTAGCATAAAAATCCATGGAAATTATTGGTGCCCTATTTGACTTTTAGAAATTTCCCTAGAGTGATTCAAAGAACAATAACACAAATCATAAAGATATTAATAATTATAATAGAGAAATATGTCAAACTTAACTGCTTAGATAATCACACTATAAAAAGGTAGAGGATTTAAGAAGATTTAATTGAGATAATAATTTCTTTTGGAGGCCTTGGCTTGTGTATTCCCCTTAAAATGGATTTATTGTCATAAGTTTACTAGATGGTTCAAAACTCATAGCACAGCACATCATATGCTTAAAAGAGGAGTTTGAGGCCTATCCATTTTGCAATGAGTAAACATTTAAAGAGTTTTCTAAAGTTTTTGGTTGATCCTACAAGGTTTAACTTTACATTATTCAATAAGCGTGCTAATTTTAGAAATACTTAAGATTAAGCATTTTAAATCATCTCCTTATTCATGAGTTATCATTCATGGCATATGAGATATCATGAATTTTCCTCCACAGTAACAACTTTCAAATGCAGTCTGGGAAAATAGTAATTTATGACATGATTTATTATGTTATGTCATCACATTCAAATAATTTATGTGACTATGTTTATGTGGGGCAACATCCATCACACGTCAGTAATACTATAAATTTGAGCTATCCTTTCCATATTTGCCTTTATTTTTAGTTCTTGTTCATACTTGGAGGACTTTAAAGTAAAAATTCAAAAAGTTAGGACATTTAAGTACTTTTTAAAAAATCTCACCCAAGCATACATAATCATTTTAATAGTTCAAGCAAATTCATTTAAATGAAGAAACATTTAAAAATGAAACATCTGCTATATAGCTGCCTACATTAATTCTTCTTAAAATGAAATATTTTAAAGTTCATTTATTCATCATAATGCAACAAAACAGTTTTCTTTTCTCGGTTTAATTAGCTGTTATTTCTAACAGCTATTTTAAAATACCCCACATTCTGCAAATTTTCATTATCTGAGCCTGAGATTGGCCAGTTGTGCCAAAATAAATTTAAGATAAAATACATCTATATGTAAATTCTAGACGCAAGTAAGTCAATATGTAAAATATCTTGTATTCGATGATCCATCTGAAGGAAATGAAAAAATTTATCACTCGTAAGTGACAAAACAATTAAGTGTGTCATAGGAAAACAAAATACCTTTGGAAACATACTAAATGTAGACTATAATATCTGAGTGGATAATTTTACCAAAGTCTATATAATTTTTTGTACTTTAAAAAACTATTTTATAGCATGTATTTATCTTTTTGAAAAACAAAATAAAGGAACTTTTCTCAGAACACCTCCTACCATAATGAATATTTGGGTAAGAATCAGAAAAACACACCTAGAGTTCTAGGCCCACCTTCGCCGTTACTTGTACAGTAATCTTTAACAAGATATGAAACATGCTATGTGTTCAGTGCCTTTCTCTATGAGATGAAGTAATTATATGAAAAATCTGTAAAATATTTAAAGTTCTGAAAATATAAAATTTGACAAGTCAAAATTGTCTTCCAGCTTTATTTTCTCTTTAACAAAATGAAAGGTCTAAATAACCTGTGAGATTTTTAATATTCTCAAAATGTGATCCTATGAATGTTTTGAAGTTACTGGTTAATCATGTCATTTAATGTATTATATTAAGTAGGTGAGTGTGTTAGGAACTCTTCATCTCATGTTTAAAAAAATGTAATCAATTCCAGTTTTTAGTCTGATAATACATCATTACAATCTAAATATAACCCTGTTCATAAGATTAACTAAGATTATTAGTGAATTTTATATCAATGTATTATGTGCCGTAAGCATTGAAATGTGGGCTTTCCTTTTTCACTTTGATATCATTGGAGTTAATAATCTGACTCTCCCTGAGAATTCTCAGAGATAGGGTATGAAAAGAGGTTAAAACAAGGAAAATATAGACGAGGGAGAGGTAGATAAAGAAAGACAAAATAAACCATAATGTGTATTGTAGGTAGTTTCAAAGCCTGAACCAAAACTAACCATTGTAAAATGAATTGTAAGCTTTCTTTGCCAAGAGAGTTTGAACATTGTGATAAGATTAAAATCCTGGTAGATTTATATTGAATATTTTGATGTAAAATAATTATGCAAATGTTCAGCATTATGGCTAACACACAGTGAATTCAATTATTTTGTTTTTTTTTTTACTACAAATCTGATTACAAACCTTATGAGTTGCATAAATGTTTAGTTTTATTTTCATTCAATTAGTATGAATACTTCCAATATTTAATTTTTTCATATTTTCTATGTTTACAGATCATTAAGTCCAACAAACTTATTTGTTTGGATGTATTAGGTAGGAAAATGAATAGAATAGTGAGTAGAACTCTGACAATAAACTATAGAAGCTTATAATATAGTATGAGATGGGAAAAAGGGACTAAGGATAAAAACACTGTAGTATATTTTAGGTTAATTTTTAAAAAATATACAGTAATTAAAACCTGAATGAATATACAGCAGCAAGCAGCAAAAAAGAATAGTTCTAACAAATAGGAAAGTAGGAAAAGCTTAAAAAGTTATATTTGATCTGGGTCTTGAAAAATAAGTTTTAATCAGATTTCATGCATTTATTGATAAAGATAACCTATATAAATTAAACTTGAGTGTATTGAATGGCATCGATATTATGAATTTATTAATACAAAATATTGGTCGAAATAGACTGCAAACATGGGTTTTGCTTTCAAAACTGATTTGCATTTATTTTATATCTAAGAAATCTCTTTAAAATATTGTGTTTAAAATACTATAATTAACTCTTTCTGAATTACTGTTGACACACCTCTGCTTTTCTGTTTTTAGACAGGAATCTGGGTTAAATGACTTTGGGAAATAGGTTCCGTATTGCCAGCAAGTGAGACGTCTTCAAGCAGCACTAAGGGAGCTATTCTACCAAAATTTATGCTCTAAATGTGTATAGAAATTGCTTTTTATCAAAAATTAGTATACTCATGGAACCCTCTAAAATATGTAAAATATTAATGTTATATATTAAATTTATAGTTTAAACATAAAACTCGGGAAACAAAGTGCAATATCCACTCATTTCCATATGTAGATCATTATACATGCATTATATTAGAACAATGAAACAGATGCTAAACCAGATTTCCTTTTCACACAAATACACAATAATATTGATTTATTCATCAACAATGTGATAAATATTCCGGTCATAGTACTAGGTTCTGGGCTTATGCTGAAAACATAAAGGACAAGACCCTTCACTAAGTCATGCTTAGGTTGTTATCTGAGATGGATACAAGGTGAAACTATACTGAATTTTGTTCATGAGATAATGAATCCCTACACAGTTTGGATCTATGTTTAGTATTTCATCTTTTAAGTAATTCAATGTGATAAAATCTTATACAGCATGAATAGCACATTTTAGGCCCCTGAATTTCTGGTGTCTTTCTTTCTCTAAAGAAGAGAGCCCTTTCTGTAATGATTCAAAGAAAAGGAGTTCATTACAAGTAACAGGAAGACAGAGGTAGTGCCCAAACACCTCAACCCATTGGTGGAGGAGTAAGGATAGTCTGATCTCAGAAAGAGTGCCTTTTTCTCCTTTACCAAGGTATTAAGTAGTAGCCAGGTCAGGGAAGATCCATCTTTTCACATTTTGGGCCTTTTAACTTTAGTACATTTCAGAGTTGTGTTGTTGGAATTCCTTAGACTTAATTTTGATTAATCTGAATACGTAAGCATGAACCTGCAGTGATTTCCCATCACATCTACAATAAAAAAGAGTAATTTTGGCATTGATTTTTGAGCTCACTCTCCAAAATTTCGGCATCCTATCCCCATTTACACCCACCCCACTTGGGGAGAACATCTCCCTTTATCCCTGGAATAGAGAAATGGAAGACAGACTGACTACAGATAGACTAGTTTCTAAGAAAGAAAAAGATAGAGAGACACATTACCAGTGCATGCACAGCATCTTCTGCTAAACCAATCAATCAGAAGAATAATTCCTATTGTTCCACCTGCCACATCACACGGGGAACAGAGCAGAGGGCAGTAGGAAGCCAGGATCTCCCACTGCAGGCCGAAAACATTAGGAGGGGAAAAGCAGCTCCCCTCCCACCCCAATAATGCCCATTTTGCCCATATACAAGCTAGCTGAGCTGACCTCCTACTATTCTGCCCCTCCAGCTACATTGAACTCCTAATTTTTTCTCCAAGACTGTAAACATGTTCCCATTTCAGGGAACTCTAGTCTCACAACTTAAAATGTCTTTTTTTTTTTTTTTTTTTTTAAAGGATTCCCTGCAGTTTGTGACCTTGTTTCATTTGAATATCTTTTTAAATGGCACTTTATCTGAAAGGCTTGCCCAGAACACCCTTTCTAAGACAGACTAATGCTTTATTGGGTTCATAGACATTGTGACTATTTGACATTACAGAAAATCATTATGTTACAGAAAATCATTACATTATAGAAAATAATTTTTATTATTTTTGATTTCCACAACTGGGCCTTAAGTTTTGCAAGGATTCTGTTAAATACATTTTCTGCAGTGTCTGCTCCTCCTGTACAGTGACTAATAAATTGCAGATGTTCAATATTTATTAAATAAAGAAAAAGAGTAAGTGATCTCTTTATGTCCAGTAGGGGAAATCACAAAATACTAGGTTTATTCTCTTTTGGAGCATACATAGATTTAAAATAATTGCAAATCAAATAACTTTCACAAAGCCAAGATTAGCAATGAGATTTAAGCTTTTTTTGTTGTATCAAGAAATTAATTTTAGCAATCTTGAATCAATTAAGATAGGCAGTTTTAATTTGCAAGTTATTTATAATACCTCCAAAAAACCCAAGTTTAATCATATATAATAAGTTAAGCAGATTGATTAGACAGATTTAGGTTTTTAAGTCAGACAGATTTGGGATAAAATCTCTATTTAATCACACAGTCTATGACCTCAGAAAAATAGGACAGTTTTTTTTTTTTTTCCTAATCTTAAGACTTCATTTTGAGACAGGTAATATTGATACAAAATGAATTGCTTATATATATATTAAATTATTTACAGTATATAAAACATATATGGCATAAAGTAAATGTTTTATAAGCAGTAGTTATATAACAACATGACAAAACAATAATTATATGAAAACAATCTAAAATATAATGTTTACACACAGTTGTGCAAAAGTGTGTCGATCAAATTACTGGTTGATATAAAAAAGTACTGAGTCATCCCTGATGATCTACATCAGTTGGAAACTGGAATATCAATAGGAGTCAGGCAGGTAGCCTGTGAATGAAGCTGGATACAAGAGGACTGTGGTAGGCTGGAACTCATGCTTCAACTAAAGGTGGCAGCTGAAGCTCATCACTGGCCAATTGTTGCCAAGAGATAAAACTGGACCACTATTGTAGGTCTACTGTTGTTGTTTTTTCATTTTGTGTGAATTTTTTTAAAATGTACGATTTTAAAGTATTGACCACTCTGCATACCAAACAGCATATCTTCCTGAAGTTTTCCTATTTGTTAACATCTAAAGTAGATATTTCATTTCCATGTATGAAGACTACAATTGAGTGCATAAAGGTCATTAGGGTTTAAACCTATTATAAACTGAATCCACTTATTACACCGGTATCAATACTGGATCATATCTCTGTTTTCCCATTTTACTGTGAGCACAGGCTAAGCAAGGATCATGTCTTGATCATGCTTGTATCATAGTACCTGTTACAATGGTAAGTCTATAGAAACCATTATTCTAGTGTTATCACTGAATAAACCCTGATTGAAGGCCTGGACTTCCATACGATCATACCTGCGGTGGCTGGGAATAATTGCAGCCCTCAAAACAGTTAGTGAAATTCTTGGATCAGCCCAACCAAGAGAGGGAGGATCGTAAGAGACAAAGGATAGAATCATTCAACTGTGAATGTCATGTATCATTTGTGTTTTCCCATGATACTGGAATTCAAAGGTGAAAGTGTTCTTTATTGAAGAGGATGTCTTGGTTATTGCAAGACATATAACATCTCTGACCTCTGTCCACTGAATGCAGTCAAAGCATCCTGATCATTATGAGAAGCAACAGTACATGTTGTGCCCCTGTCGAGAACCACAGAAAGAGGAGGGTATTAGTAAGGAGTGGGTAGAGTTAGAGTCACTGGCCGATGCAGTGTGGAAACACAACAGTGCTTCTCTTTGACTCCTCTGCAGTTGGAGTCGAGTATCTAAGCTTTCTGAATCCCACTCACATTAAGTAGAGAGTTCCAGAGTAAAGACCTGGTTCAGTCACGGTCTATTAAAGGAAAAACAATTCAAAATGTAGTCTTCCAAGGAAAGCAAAATTTTAAATATAAAAAATATCAACTTGAAATACCTGATCCAAATGGCTAGACAGACCAATTTCAGAGCAGGCCAAGAGTGCAAAATTATGAGAGAATAAGCTTGAAAGAAGAGTAAGGAAGAAATAATTTGTAAAATTGCTTAACGATATCCACTTCCTACCTTTATCTCTTTAAAATATTTGTATTCAATCAAGTTAAAGGGTTACCATTAATTAGAATGGCAGAGACAAAGGAATTATTCTTTCTCAATCCCTGTGTTTACAACAGCACCTAGAACTTAGTGAAATAAATATCACACATATAAATACATATTCTTTGCACCAATGAGTGAACAAAGCAGCAGTCATGAATTCCTTCTTGACTCTCTTCTTCACACATTCACGCTTTGATGCTACCCAATCCGTTAATAAATGCTTTATAAGGAAAGGTATGCAAATTCAATATATTTTAAAATACTGATACAGTAGTTTTCTTTCCCTTTCTTGTTTGTTTGTTTGTTTGCTTTCTCTTTTCTGCTCTATTTTCCTTCACTGAACTAATGCGATACACATTTTGGAGAACTGAGGAAGGCCAAGACTAATAACTTTCTCATTTCTTGTGTTTCGTTTCTTCTTCAGTTGCTAATGCCATGAAATTTTTTTTTGTTTGTTCGTTTTTATTTTTTCGTTTCAATGGATTCTTGATTTGCTTTTTAGAGAGTTTATTATGACAAACAAAGGGTACTTGATGAGAAAAGTGATAAGAAGGACTTGAAGGAGAGAGAAACAGAAGTTAGTAGGCCTCTGGGTGTATTAGAATTGGAGAATATAGACTGGAGGTGCCAGTCAAGTAGCTTCAGAAAGGACCATTGATAAGAGCACTGTTAAAATATCTTGGGACATTGTTGAATCAGGCTTTCTTCTATTGCTTGCATGTAAAACTCTAGTGCACCTGCTCTCTGTAAGGGTAAAACTCCACCATGGACCTCTGCTGACCTTCAGCACATCTGAATAGGCCGCATAGGTAAAGGCTTGAGCCACTGCTAATTTCAGTCTTGGAAGGATGTCTTGTGATCATGTTCCAAGAAAAACATAACATGGCAGGCTTGCAAAGATCTCGTGAGGCCTTTTCTCATTTACTTCCGTATCTCCCACTGTCATAAGACAGTTTTCTGTACCTCCTAGGTTCTGATGAGGTATGGGGCTTCCAGCACTGCCTCCCTCATATTAAACTTGTAGAATATAAAACCATTTAGTTGCAGACTAAAAGTGGTTCCACAGCAAAAGGGTACTCTCCAGTCTGTAATGTGGTCATCTAGGCCTCAGTGTTATCCTTTTTGGTGACTGAAACAAAAATCAGGAGGAGCAGGCATTTTTTGCTTATTCTTCTCTTCAGTGTGTATTTACATTGTAAACTTTTAAATTCTAATGTTGGCTTATTTTTTCTGTTCTAGTTGAGTTCATCAGGTCTTGGCCTTGCTTTGTCTTGTATATGTGAGCTGAGACACTATCCAATGATCATGCAAGGAGATAACTCTGAAACATCTGCACTAAGAATTCTCACCAGTAAATCATTCAGACAACTCCATGCCAAGTCTTTCTGCACCACGATTCTGGTTCCACACTATATCGGACAACCCTAGAAACATTGCATTCCACAACACCTCTAAGAAAACTCCCTAACTTCTAAGGAAACTGGGTGTTCCAGACATACAGAGCACTGGTTGAGAGGAGCATGCCTGTTGCTGAGCTTGTTCTCAAGTTGAGAGAAGAGGTAGGTTAATGAAGAGTGGAAACTTGCTTTTCTGCTAGACTCTATTTCTAAATATATGTTGATTTTATTCTCATGTCTACAAACCCACTGTCACCAAATTGGACAGCTAGAATAGAGATTAGTTAGCAAGCAGCCAGAAAACAAGAAATAGATAAAAGAAAAACAAAAACATTCTGATGGCAGGATAAATAAACCTTTTCAAAAATTTGGTAAGTGATTTGCTGTCTCTTAATTTATGAATTGGAAAAGATAAAGAACTTGGCTGGGTGTAGTGGTTCAAGTTTTAATCCCAGCACTTTGGGAGGCCATGGCAGGTGGATCATTTGAGGTGAGGAGTTTGAGACCAGCCTGGCCAACAAAGCAAAACCCTGTCTCTACTAAAAATACAAGACAAAAAAAAAAAAAAAAAAAAAAAAGCCTGGTGTGATGGTGTGCACCTGTAATCCCAGCTGCTGGGGAGGCTGAGGCAGGAGGATCACTTGAACCTGGGAGGTGGAATTTGCAGTGAGCTGAGATCATGCCGCTGCACTCTAGCCTGGGCAATACAGCAAGACTCCATCTCAAAAAAAAAAAAAAAAAAAAAGAAAGAAAAAAAAGAAAAGACAAAGAACTAAAACTAGTGCTAGGGCCAAGATTGGGTCATCAAGAAGTGCAAGTCACAAGAAAGTGCATTAATGATTATTGAGTACCTTATTCATTCTCTGTCAGACCAGAAAGTTCCAGATAGTGATGACTCAATGAGATAAAATGAGTTACAAAGAGTAAATTTTCCAATAAATAATTTAAAAATGAAAATAAGTAAAAACAATAAATTACAAAAAAAATTCAATTTACATTGTTTTTACTATAGAGCAACATAAATGCTCAATAAAATAATCCAATCAAATAGATTACATTTAGGTAGAATCCTGTAAAAAAAATAAATAGAAATATTGGTTAACAGGTAAATGGAAATACTTAAAATTGCAGTCAAATAATATTTTTGTAGGTGTTTTTAAGTGAACGACAGGATAAAATGACTTTAGATTCTATTGATTATATTTGTTAAAAGGATGGTTTAATTTTATAATGTCAATGGTATAATTTTAAAATGTGATAATTTATAATATAGTAAAAATTACTCTTTTAGCCACACGTATTTCTGATAAAAAATTTGAAATATAATTTTAAAATGTGCAAAGCAGTATATCATTTTTCAAAACATTTTGTAAAATTTTTGAAAAAAATGAAAATGTACTAACCGTTATTGTTAAATAGCTTTATGTGAAGGGCTGGGGAGAATTATTTCTGTAGTGTAGACTCCTGATCAATCTTTCAGATGATGATCAACCACTCTAGGAATGAGAATTATGGATTTAGGCTCTATAGTTGTTAGGTAAACAAATACCCACCCTTCCATTTTATAGTGTAATGTTAATTTACACACACACACACACACACCCCCATCCTTTTGTCAGTATAAATGTATTTTCAAAGCATAGTACAGACACTGTAGCAGATTTTCACATAACTGACAATGATTCTTCTATAATATAAATCTATAAGATAAATCACATAACTGACAATGATTCTTCTATAATATAAATCTGACCTTATCAATCACCTGATTCAAACCACCCAGTGACTTTCTATGTTATTGAAAATAAAATGTAAATTTCTTAATGCGGTCTATAAGGCACTCCATGATTCCCTCTCATTACCTTTTCAAAATTATTTCAAATTATTCTCTTCTTTAATGTGTTGCAGATATAGTCATGTGTGGATTACAGACAGGAATCTATTCAGAGAAATGTGTTGTTAGATGATTTTGACACTGTGGGAACATCATAGAGTATAGTTACACAAATCTAGATGGCATAGACTACTATACACCTCAGCTATATGGTATAGCCTATGACTCCTAAGTCATAAACATATATAGCATGTTACTGTACTAAATACTGTAGGCAATTGTAACAAAATGATATTTGTATATCTAAACCTGTTTAAATGTAAAAAGGTACAGTAAAAATATTATTCTATAATCTCATGGGACCACTATTATATGTAGTGTGTAGATGTCATTATATGTAGATGTCATTGTAGTGTGTCATCATTATCTGAGCCATGACTGTAAATAGTTAGCTTTAAACTCCTATACCACCCAACTCTTGTTTATTTTAGACCTTTACATTTGCTGTTTCCTTTTTTTCCTTTTTTTTAGGTTGCTCCAAATTCATTGTGTTTTTAAGTTTTATTTTAATTTCAACAGTTTTAGAGGAACAGGTAGTTTTGGTTACATGGACAAGTTCTTTAGTGGTGCTTTCTAGATTTTGGTGCACCCGTCTCCCAAACAGCGTACACTGAATTCAATATGCAGTCTTTTCTCCCTCATCTCATTCCCACCCTTTCCCCACAGAGTCCCCAAAGTTGAGTACATCATTCTTATGCATTTGTGTTATCATAACTTAGCTTCCACTTAGAAGTGAGAACACGTGCTGTTTGGATTTGCATTCCTGAGTTACTTAGAATTAATGGCCTCCAACTGCATGCAAGTTGCTGCAAAGGCCTATTCCCCTTTCTTTACATTACAGGTTTTTCTTTATTCTTTGACTCTTATTTCAATATCTTTTTTCTCTTCTCTGACTTCTGTCTACCTTCATTTCTCTAAGATGGCTTTCCTTCCCTTACCCTGCTAATCTCTACCTCAGCATTTTCCATTTTTAATCAAGATATTTATAATAATTTTTAATGACATACATTTTTGTCACTGACTTACATGCTCTTTATTTGTCTGTCTATCCTGAGTTCCACCGAAGCTTATGAGAGGACAGATTACGCTTGTTTCATTTATCAATGTATACTCATAATATGACCTCATGTCTGAAGCTCTTTAATGTATCTGGAAAGTAAACACATTTGTGGTGTGTCATAGCTTTTCGTGTCAGCAGTAATAATCTATCTCTCTGGAAGTCAGGTTGTAAAGGCAATGTTTGTGCTTAAGGAAATGCTAATCCTAAAACTTCTGGATATTTTATTAAAATAATAGTGTATGCTATATATTGTGCTATAGTCTCCTAAAGAATTAATTTTAAACAAAAAGCCATTCAGATATAACTGACTTAGCAATATGGACGTATAACTTTTAAACCACCTGTTATATCAATTTAATAATTGCTTGAAATCTTAAGATTTTCTTCATCTTGTGTCAATTTAACATCTAGTCTTTTTGATAATAAGTGGATATATTTCCAAAATGCTCACTATATAGCAAAACTTGTCATTTGTAATTTATGTGTATATTTAATTAAATCTTTATGGCACTTCACTGGAGTAGTCATTATCATCTCTGTTTTATCAAGGAGGATATTGAGGCATAAAGAAGTAAAATAGCTTACTAAAGAATAAAGACTTGAGTTTTCAATCCACGTTTGTTTGATAAAGGGCTACTACTGAAACCTTGATAAGAATTTATTAAACATTTAATTTTACTTTCAACTTTAGAGAAAATTTATGTCACTTCAAAACATGTGAGCGTACTAAAACAAAGGCTACTTAACATGACAGAATTTTTCAAAACAGCCTCAAAATATAGATCTATTTTATTGCTGGAGGCACCATGCTTCTAAGAAAAAGTGTGATTTTTTTTTAATAGAGTAAAAGTTTATATTTTTAATGGCAGAAAAATGTTCTAGCAATCTGCCAGAAAAAAAATGAAGAGTAAAGAAGATACAGAACTGAAAACAAGAAAACAAACATAAAGAACAAAATACCTCTTGTACAAATCATGGAGGGTTTATGTTATCTGGAAAGAAAGACCGTGCATGCCATACTTCGTTTTTCATTTTGTTTTGCTTCTTAGTTCAAGGTTAGAAATGTGAAATCCAATATATTACAAGTTACAGTCTCCACAGCCTACATGACAAGCACAAAATACTGTGGAAATCTTCTATTTTTTATTTCCCTTTTTTACTATTTTATCCTGACTTTAAAATGTGTCTGATAACCAAATTATAAAAAGGATTAGAAATCATTACTGTAACTTCATTTATAGTGTTTTTGCTGTTTGCTAGATACAAGAGAAGAAAACATATTTAACTCAGTTATGGTTGTCTTTATAATTGTGATTATCTAGATTCCTCAATTTTACATGAAAATCTGCATAATTATAGAAAATAAAAAATTGCATAATTTAGCTTTAATGTTAAAAACCCTTCTCCTAACTTTACCAGTTTAGAAAGAAACAGCAGGCTTTGAAATTAATATGAGCAAATATCATCAGCAGAGGGCAGAAGAGATGACAGTCGCCATGTGAAATGTAAAACTACTTTTCGTTAAGGAAAACTATGCACATTTTTAAGCCCTGTTTTTCAGCAGTCTGTATTTTAATACGCATTAAAAAAGAGTGCTGCTGGCAAGAAAAACAAACAAACAACAACAACAACAACAAAAACTCATCAGAAATTCATAGTGAAAGAAGCAACTATCACAGAAGATATTTACCCATTCTATGGAGACAAAGGTCTAGATAACAGTTGTGTATGCTGTTTCTCTGCAAGTCCAAGGACACTTGAATGATACTTTTAATTCCAGAGACAAGTAGTTTTTGTGAACTTTTATAAGATTCAGAGCCAACAGAGATACTGTCCCAAGATGATTATTTTAATAGTTTCCTTTGTTCCTTCTTTCCTAATATCAACCAGAGAAATTATGTGGGTTTTAGACACATGTACTAAAATGTTCTCAGTAGTGGTCACATCTATTCTGTTCTATACAGAGAAACTTAGTTATTTGATATATTCTTTAGTGCCCTTTATATCTGCTTCTCATTATTTGATTTGCAGAGGACTTTTGATTTTTGATGTTTGCATTCTATTATTTCTAATTGGCTAGCAAATAAAACAGTGGTCTTATGTAAAAATATATGTATGATTATTATATGCCTTATAATTATATGAAGGTTATATTCACATGAATCAATCACATATATCCCCGGCTTTTATTCCATTTTTCTGACCCCATTTAGAACAAAATCCCCCAGAAACATTTCATTATTCTCCTCGCTCTTTTTCTTTTTTCTTGAATTTAGATACTGGCTAGCATGAATATTATAACTGAAAGGTTATTAAGTCAGAGGGTGACTGCATTAGTCATATTTTTTTTTTTTCATTTTCTTAAATCAGTTAACTAAGACTATGTACCACCTGGCTTCCATAGCACCACTATTGAGGCCATACCACTTCTCAGTCACTAATAAATGTCAACAGAGTCCTATATTCTCACAATATATCCCATTACCACTTCTATGGTCTTCTCACATCTACTGCAAGAGTCAATACAGGCCTCTGGGTCTAAGAGTGTTCTTGACAAGGCGTATGTCCCAATACCACTACACTTATATCTCATCAACATGTTCAACTTTAAGATCACCAAATCTCATCTCATTTTGTTCTTTCTTCTAGGTTATTTCAGTAACCACAAGAAGTCTAAGACTCAGGTCGCCACTCATCTCATCTACTCAAACCCCCATAAGGCTCTGCCTTTCCTCCTTATGATGCCTTTGACTTCCTTTCTTAAACTCTGAACTCTTTATACCATGCTTATTGGGACTGATAATCAATTATCTGCAAAATCACCTCTATTCTGAACTTCTGTCCTAAATATCTTCTTTGGCTTCGTAGTCTAACTTGAAAATGGCTCTTTCCTGGGAACACATATTCTCTTTCTGCCCTCAAAACTCTTAGCTACTTTCTCTTCACACATTTTACACGATTGGGCCAAGAGATGTGCCAAGTGTTCTTCACACTGCTTTCTGATACTTTTTTTTTCTCTTTCTCTGTTAGGCACTTCCAACTTTAAGTTATGTGATAGCACACCGTAGTACCCACAGAAATGTTGCATCATTATTTCATAGTACCCAATATGCCTGATTGTTATAAACTCCCTAGGTTAATTGCATTCACTCAGTCGATATTCTATCTTCTAGCTCTCTGTTACTCTCTGATATTACTCCTATTGTAAGTACGCATAATTTTAGTAACAACTTTGATTGTTCTTCCAAAGCTCTTGACTTTCCAGTTTTTGACTTCGTGGATTTCAAGAATTTTATCCTCTACCTAACATTAGCCACTTAATCCCATAGTTGTAATACAGAATCTCTAATCACAGCAACCCCGTTCATTATTTTAATCTCAATATCTTTCTACTCTATCCCCAGAGTACAGCAATTACCTAATTGTTATATTTCTCTTCTCAACAAGAGCCTAAAATTAGCTTAGATGACTTATTTTCACAAATTATAACCCTCTTCATTTCTACATTTTCATCTTATATAGGTTAAATTATCTGTTAGAGCATTATAATCAGTCCTTTGTATATAGCTTTAATTCTCATACCTTCTATTTCTTCCTAGTCTTTTAAGAAAACCCCAATCTTGTTTAAGTGATGTCTCTACCCACTCTGATTCTATAACCAGATAATAATAAAAAGCACAAAAAGTCTAACAGTCTCACTGCAAATCTGTCATTACTAAAGTGATCACTAAATGCTGCCCCAGTCATTGTATCGGTGTTTCATAATCTATTCATTATACTATTGTTCTAGAAGACAATTACATTTTCTCCTCTCTCCTCAAGTTTGTTAAACATCTCCCACATTTCCCATTGCCTCATTTATGTCTTATCACACTTTCTCTTTTACTGGCTTCCATTGCCTCTTTTTGAGGAAAATATCCACCTATCTGTCAGCATCACTAACCATATTCTCTTCCCTTCTTTCTCCAACTAAAGATGAACAATTTCTGTTCCTTCCTGGGGCTATCCTGTCTCCTTATGCACTGAACCCATCCTCTTTTGCCTACTCAGTATTACTCTGGCAATTCAATTCCTCTCTCTTGCTTTTTCATTGTCTCCCTTAATATTTTTCCTTATTTAATGGTATTATTTCCTGTAACATGCAACTGCAGTAGTTTATCTCATGCTAAAACACACACATAAATACACATATAGTAGTATCTATAAAAGCTAAGCATTACCAAGCCCAAAGGCCAATTCTTAGCCCTCACCATGCATAACCATTGGATAACTATTTTCCTGTCAAACATTTCATTTATTTAACGTATATTTTGTTTGTTTGTTTGTTTTGAGATGGAATCTTGCTGTGTCACCCAGGCTGGAATGCAGTGGTGTAGTCTTGGCTCACTGCAACCTCTGCCTCTCAGGTTCAAGCAATTCTCCCTGCCTCAGCTTCTAGAGCAACTGAGATTACAAGTGCCCACCACCATGCCAGGCTAATTTTTTGTATTTTTTAGTATAGACACGGTTTTGCCATGTTAGCCAGGCTGGTCTTGAACTCCTGACCTCAAGTGATCCACCCTCCTAAGCCTCACAAAGTGCTGGAATTACAGGCATGAGCCACCACATCTGGCCTTATATATATATATATATTTTATTATACTTTAAGTTCTAGGGTACATGTGCATAAAATAAGAATGTGCTTTTTATGACCATATAGTGATGGTCATGTGATGTCAGTAAAATACGACAGAATAAACTGTTGCTTACCTCAAAATATGCCTCTTCTAGGACATCTGTTCAAGACTGAGAAAAAGAAACTGTGAAAATCTATTAATAGTATGGTTGAAACCAAAGGCGGAGCAGATTCCAACATAAACAGAACTAATAATATTTAAATATAGAACAAAGAAAGGAAGGCGGTAGTCAGAGAGAGAGAGAGAGGGAGAGGCAAGAAGGAGAGAAGTAGGGAAAGTGGGAAAGAACAAAGAACGACAATTGCTAATTGATATGGTTTCACTCACATCTCATCTGAAATTGTAATCCCCACGTGTTGAAGGAGGGAGGTGATCAGATCATGGGGGCAGTTTCCCCCATGCTGTTCTTGTGATAGTGTGAATTCTCACGAGATCTGATGGCTTTGTTTGTGTTAGAAAATTCCTCCTTTACTCTTCTCTCTCCTGCCACCTTCAGGAGAACGTACCTACTTCCCCTTCTGCCATGATTGTAAGTTTCCTGAGGCTTCCCCAGCCACACAAAACTGTGAATCAATTGAATCTTTTTCCTTTATAAATTACCCAGTCTCAGGTGGTATCTTTACAGCAGTGTGAAAACAGACTAATACATTAAATTATTAGGGCATTTTCCTATATTCTAGTTCATTCTAAACTTCAACTAGAAGTCTGCATTTAATGTGGTCCAGGGTTTTAAATGATGGATTAAATGGGCATTCGTCTTACGTATTTAAAGTAAACAATTTCTGTTTTTGAAATATCAGTGCTCTTTATATGACATAAACAACGTAACAATGTGTTCACAAACCCCAGTAGACTACTCAAAAACAGTGACTCAAGTATATGGCAGAGATAAGTCGAAGTTAACCAAGCTGCATGGGTCCTGACACACAAGGCCTGCCACAGGAACACTCAGCCCCAATTCAGCATAGTTTTGTATTGACTTGACTACTCTGTAAGTAATTTCAAAAGATACAGGAAATGTTGGTTATTGCATTAGTATTAATGTCATATGTGCCCTACCAGGTAAATGATAAGGCATAAATGAAGCTAAATTATAAGCAATAGTTACACAGTTAATTTGTTGTTTGTTAATAACACAGATAGTAATATTACATCTTTGTTATTGTAAGGAGCAGCATTCACCATGCTTCCTCATATGTGAAGGCAATTATGAATGAGCAATTCAAGGTCTAGTGTAATAATCATATACAGTTTCTTAGTGAAGAGTTATAACCATTATCTAGTAGCACCTAAAAGCTGTAATGCTTTTTAATGTTTGTATTTTGAATAAAGGCTTATTTTAACTTATTAGCCTACTAATGATGCACTCCATTTAGCTTCAACAACCGGCCAGTAAATTTCCATTCCTAAGGTGGTTCCAAGATGTTATGATGAAACAGGCCATAATTTGTTAAAAAATAGTCAGTTCTTGTGTACATGGAATGTTATAATAATAATTGTTTCCTTAAGGTGCTTTTATGATTGCTTCATAGATTTGATTATCAATCTATTTCTACAAGGAAGGAGTGGAAAGATCTGTAAGATCCAAAATATATTATAAAATAACTAGAGCAGTGCAGTGAGAGAAAGACCAAATTAATTAGATAAGCACAAGTCATATATTTTTAAGCTTATTTGGAATCAATTTATATTATTAATCAGCTGCTTTCTTACTTCTCTTTTTTATCTTGTCTTTTAATAACTCTTTATTTTGTTATGTGGAAAAATTTCTGTCTGTAGGTATTGACCCATCTTTTTACATATGGAATACTCTTTCAAATATGAAATAATCATAATTTTTCATTCAAACATGATGTTTCAAAAATGAGATCATCAAAAACAATGTAAAAATTTCCTTGAAAAAACTAATTTATGTAAACAATTCTAATAAACTTTATGTACTTCATATTTATAGAATGTGAATGTATAGTTTTCAGTATACAAAAATACATTCTGAAAACCTCAGGCAATTGTCACTGTCATATAGAATAAATAGTATCATATAATAAATATCTTACTGAAGAATAAAGAATAAAGTAGTTATAAAAGAATTAAAAATTGTCATGTTTCAGACAAAATGCATTTTAAAATATTTTCTTAGCATCCTCTCATCCATATCACATTAGAAACCTCTTAGATATTAATGATGTTTGGAGTAATCTTGTTGAAATCACTACTAAGACTTGCTGGAAAGGGATTCTTTGCTGATGCTTTGAAATTTAATAGTAAGTCCCTGCAATACACTGAGATAGACTACTCCTATAATGCACTGTGAAATATGTGCAGTATCATGTTTTAGATCTTGTTAACTCTGATTCATAAAATGTGACATTTCTTATGCCATTTGCAAGGCAGTTAATTTATCCAGCAAATCTCATGATATTCTCTACACTCGAAAAGCTTTACTATTTAGTAATAAAAACTGTTTTGGAAGAGGTAGAAGTGATATAGATGTATAATGTGATAAATATGAGATTGTGTTATAAACTGTAAAGTAACCCACGCTAGAATGCTGAAATATTAGCTTCCAGATCAACAAGGTGCAAAACAACGACAATAAAATGTTAACTATCAACTTGGCACAATATTTTGTATGTAGCTGTATTAAAGTTTTAGTCTCTAACCTTTTAATTATACGTACTTCCCTGAAAAGTGTCTCTGCAGAAAATTGTGCTATTGGTAAAAAAATAATATCATAGAAACAAGTTGCATGAAGTATTTGTCTTCGGTTTTTACTTTTATAGATAAATGTTGAAAACATACTAATTAGTCATTTGTCACAATGTCAAATGCTGTTATCTAAACATTAAATTTTTATAGCTTTAGCCGTTTTAAAATGCTAGGAAACACAATTACTCATATCTTTTCAGCATCTTTTGAAGTAAAGGAGATTCTAATGTAACTCATATTTGGAAAATAGTATATAATATGATATATCCTGTAGAAAGCCTAAAATGTGAAGAAAAGAATAAATATTACCTGTCAATCATAAATATAACTATGTCATTGCATTGTATAATTGCTTGGCTACACACTTATAATTTGACTATTCCTAAAGAAAAATTATTAAGATATTACTTATGTCATTCTCCTTTTAAAATAATTGTAATTAGTCTTTAACTAAAGCTATGGAATCATTGTGTTTTATAGTATTTTTAAGTGGTTACAGCTTCTTTAGAAAATAATAGATTTATACAATTATAAAGTATGTTACAGTTGTCTGTAACCTAGAAACATTATAAGTGCTCACTTCTTAAAAATATAAGTGAATTTTTAAATATTCCCATAAACAATAATTGATGTAACTGCAGGATGAATGGATAATCTCAAGTACAAAACACAATTTTTCAACCACTAAAACCACCATGAATCATGTAAGCACTGTAGATCCTCTATCATCACTCATAATCATCCTTACATTGTTATAAATCATCTGCTAATATTTACTGGAAACTTTCTTGGTACACAGCATTTTCTTAAATAATAAGGAGGTTTTGAATGAGAGAGCTTGTGGAGCAAAGAAATGTATGTAGCAAGCATGAGATAACATTGCTGGCAACTCAAAAAGAATAAAAAAAACGGATTTTAGTACTTAGTTGTACAGCAAGATGGATGACTTAATCTCTAGATTTCCAATAGGATCTACTTCACAAGAAAAAAAGTAGACAGCAAACAGAAAGAAAATGATTCCCAAGAGTCTGCTTGCAATGAGAATGTGCAATACTTAGGAGTGTTAGTATTTGGAAGGCAATAATGTCTTACCAATTGTAACCAGAGGAGGGACAGAATGAGGAATTAGAAGAAACAGGAGTGAGAATGAAAGAGAGAGGAAGTAAAGGTAAGAGACAGAAAATTAAGAGACAGAAGAGAAGCATTTTAACAGCAGCAGAGTGTGAAAGGAGTACAATGAGGAAATATTTTGAAAGTAATTTTACAGAATTTTCACCTAGGGTTTGCTTTCAAAAGAAGCCACTATTTTTGGCATTGTATTTTAAAGATTTAACTCAGATTTTTTTTTTTTTTAACTGTAATAATGCCCTGGGGAAATCCCATATTTATGAAATGCATTTTCAGGTTTTTAATGGTATTTTGGGTTTAAGGTACAATGAATACCCAGGTACGTCCTAGATTAAATTTTTACCCTAACTTGACAAGATCACCTTTTCCCTATCTGACTACAGTCTTATCATTAGAATTCTGACTCAAAGAGCTGACATATATATATATATATACACACACACACAAACATATATATATATGCATACATACAAAAAATATGTATTTATTTATCACACACAGACATATATTGGCTAATGTGATTGTGGGGTTGGCAAATAGAAACTCCGCAGGGCAGGCCAGCAGACCTGGAGGCCCAGGTAAGTTGATATTGCAACTTAAGTTGAAAAACAGTCTGGAGACAGAATTTCAACTTCCTCGGAATGATTTCAGTCTTTTTTTTTAAAGGGCTTCAACTGAGTGAATGAGGTCTACTATATTATGCATGTTAATCTATTTACTCAAAGCCTACTGACTTAAATGTGAATCATATCTAAAAAATACCTTCACAGAAACATCTAAACCAGTGTTTGGCCAAGTATCTAGGTACCATGGCCTAGCCACATCCACATGAGCACATAAAGTTAAGCATCACAATTTATTTCCACAATTTTATTTTGTTGAAATCTACCTGTTCTCTTTGCTTACAGTGTCTCTGTTCCTTTTCTTTACAATTTATAGACTTTCCATTTTCATGTTCAAAATTTCTTAGGCCTACGGTCCTCTTTTATTTATCTGCTCTAAGCAACTCATTTGGGTTCAACTCACTTTTTACATTGTGATTTTTATCTTCAACCACAGTGTTTTCTTTTTGTGAGGATCTCATGAGCTTGTGATGTTTTTTAGCCAGTTTTACTCTTTGCTAAGTGCCACAGATATTTATTTTTATATTAATCAATTGGTTTGGAGATTCTTATACTATGATGATAGTGTAAATCTGGGCCATATACCCACAGGCATTGGTTTCTCTATTGAGTACTGTATGAACAGAGATGGATGTGTGTGTGTGTGTGTGTGTGTGTGTGTGTGTGTGTGTGTGATGGTGTGAAGTTGAATAGTGGAAACAGATACCATATGACCCACAAAACTTAAAATATTTACTGTCTAGTTTTTACAAAAAATAAAAAATAAAAATCTGCTGACACTTGCTCTTTGGGCCTACTGCAAAAGAGAATTAGCTGGACGTGAAGGGAAATGAGAAAACAGTTAACTTTTAGGTTGTCAAAAGCTATTCTCTAAGAATGGTTTTGCTTGTTCATCATTTTCCCTGTCCACAGAGTGCCTCAGTAGCTGTTGGTGACTGAGGCAGTGGCACTGTCCACTACTTTTTCTCTTCCAGGCAAACAAGCACCTATAGACAGAATCTTGGCATAATTTGCACCCTTTTTCTTTCTTTCTTTCTTTTTTTTAACTTCCGGTTACAGGGATAAAACCCAAACACATCAGACTCAGAGAAGAATTAAACTGTCTGTTATGGCATATCTAGTCTAGCTATCTTGTCACGGTGTGTCTTCCACAAATTAATTCCTCTTGCCCAAACTGTCTGGGCATCCCTATGTGGTTATTTTATCTTCTGATTGTTGGCACAGCATTCCAGGCTTCTCATTAAATTTTCCAGTTAAAGCTTGCTAATGGCAAACAGCCAATACCAGCATTTCTAAAGCATGATAGATTTCAGTCCCAGAGTAGAGTCTAATTCCTCAGAAGAGTGAATCCCAATATTAGAGCCAAAAGCTGGAACATTTTCAATTTCTTATATTGAGAAAGACCTCAAATTTCTTAATACATTATGTATTCCTGGAAAACGAGTATCTTAGTCAGTTTGGGCTGCTATAATAAAGTACCATACACTGGGTGGGTTTTAAACAATGAAGATTTATTTTCCAGCAGCAGCAGATTTATTTCTGTAGGCTGAAGTCCAAGATCGGGGGCCAGCATGGTTGTGGTCTCTTGAGGACCCTCTTCTAGGTTGCAGACTGGTGTTTCTGTTGTGTTCTTACATGACTCCACCCTCATGACCTAATTACTTCCCAAAGAACCTATCTCCTAATCTCATTACCTTGTATATTAGGGTTTCAACATATGAATTTGTGGGGGAACAACACAAACATTCAATCTCTAATAATTGGCTAATGATATATTTCCAGGTTGTATGTTTATGGTGGTTTTTATTCCATTCCATCTATGTAGTAAGCTTTCTTTAACCTATCACAAATTGATTCTCATTCTAGCATGTCCAATCTCAAATAGCATATTTTCTCCTGTACATATATACATGTACATATATATATATACACACACACATATATACCAATCCACTGTAACCTATGTAAATCAAATACCACCTCCTCAAGTTTGTCTATACACACACACACACACACACACACACACACACATATCCTAAAGGTTCTGTTTCTCTGGAGAACTCAGACTAATAAATAAATCATATAGCTCTTGCAATTAAGATAAATGAAAAAAATTGTAGTGGGTTGAATAGTAACACACTAAAAGATATTTCCATGTTCTAATTAATGAAACCTGTAAACATTACCTTATTTGGGAAAAGGATTTTGTAGATTTAATCAGATAAAGGATCTTGAGATGAGGAGATCATTCTGGATTATTCACGCAGGTTCTATTCCAATGACAAGTGTCTCTATAAGTGTGAGGCAGAGGAGATTTGGTAGACAGCATAAAAGAAGGTGACGTGAAGACAAAGGCAGAAATTAGACTGATGTGGTCATAAATTAAGGAATGTCAGTGGCCGGCAGAAGCTAGAAGAGGCATGAAAAGATTCTTCCCTAGAGAGTTTGCAGAAGACATGCTATGAACAGATACTTAGGTTGTACATGCGATGCCAGATATTTTAATTCTCCTTGAAGTCTGATACGTTTAAATTTCATAGAGCCGCTGCTAGGAATGAAGTCCTGCTCACACCTAGATTTTAGACTCTAGGCCTCCTATAAAAGAGTAAATTATTGTGTATTAAATCATCAATTTTGTGGTAATTTTATATGGCAGCCCAAGGAAACTACAAATTTAAATAGCAGATATGACAAATGTTTAATAGGAATTCTAAACGTAGAAAGTATTTAAAAAGTCAATAATTATAAAAATTCTTTTTTGTGGTTGTGTTGTTTTTGAGACAGGGTCTTGCTCTCTTGCTCAGGCTACAATGCAGTGGAGTCATCAGGCTCACTACAGCCTCAACTTCCTATGCTCAATGATCTCCCACCTCAGACTCCTGAGAGAACGGGACTACAGGCATGTGCCACCATATGACTGACTAATTTTAAGAATTTTTTTTTGTAAAGACTGGGTCTGCCTATGTTGCCCAGGCTGGTGTAAAATATTCCAGACTGATGAAAGACAGATTAAAGAAGTACATGTCTTGAACAACAAGAAAAAAAATAATCCATGTCTATATTCATGATAGAAAAATTGTTACAAGAAAAGTAACCACTGTAATTTAACAACACACTCTTAGATAAGCAATAGCTCAAAGAAGAAATCAACAGATATATTTTAGAATATATTTTGAGCTGAACGATAAGGGAAACAAGATCTAACAAAATTTGTGGGACAAAGCTAAGCAGTGCCTAGAGGAAAATTTACACATTTGAAAGCCTATTATCAGAAAGGAAGAAAAATCGACAATCCATGGCTTCATCTTCCAAATTGAAAAACTAAGAAAAGAAGAGCAAATTAACCCGAAGTAAATGGAAAAAAAAAAGAAATAGTAAAGAGTGACTTAAAAATCAGTAATAGAAAACAAACACTAGTAGAAAAAATTAAGAAATCCAAAGGTTAGTTCTTTGAAAATCTCAGTAACATTTACACACTTAGTGTGCTCAAGAAAACAGAGCATGCACATGGCCAAAACCAGGAGTAAAAGAAAAGTTACTAATATAGGGGTTAAAAAGAAATTATTTAGGCAGTAACTAAGGGTCAAAGACTTCATGGTGGTATTTTTTCTTAGTAAAAAGGCAGTCCCCAAATCATTTCTTTACTAACAAAAAGCAACCTGAAAAATCAAGCCACAAGTATAGGTAAGCAAGCTGGAAGCTTGTATAGGTAAATGCCTGCAGCTGTGCCAACAGAAAATGGATATCTGGAAGCCAGGTATATTCAACACGGAGGCTTCATCTTCTCTCTTCTTTGTCGCCACATGTGCAGGTAACATGGTTCCAGCCAGGTAAAGACCTCACTTGCATAATAAAAAATTAGGATGGGATGGCCAGCTGCCTGGCACACTATGTAAATGGCACACACCTGGTCCAACCAATCCACTGTAACCTATGTAAATCAAATACCACCTCCTCAAGTTTGTCTATAAAACCAGTCGCATCTTGCCCTAAACTCAGAAATCCACTTGAGTCCCTTGCCTCTACATGGGGAAGCCCTCTCTTCTTTAGCCTGTTAAACTTCCCTCTCTTAAATCTACTCCATGGGTGTCCATGTTTTCAATTTCCTTAGTGCATAACAATGAACCTTGGGTATTTCCCCAGACAAACAACACTGCTTCAATACCTCTATCGATTCTATAGACATACAAAGAAAATGTTACAAGAATGTTATGAATTTATTATTATGCTAGTTACATAAACAGCTTAGATGAAATTGATTAATTTCTTGAAAATTAAAGCTGACCAAAAGTAGCACATAATGAAAAAAATCCGAATGGTTACCTATCTGTAAAATAAACTGAATTTATTCCCATAAGTCTTCCCACAAAGAAATTCAAGATATCAGTAATTATATTGGTAAATTTTAATTTAAATCAATTATTTAAAAAGATATGATACCAATTTTACTTTTACAACATAGAAAAATGTTACCTAATTGTTTCATAAGGCCAGAAAAATATTTATGAAACCCTTGACAAAAACTTGACATAAAATATGAAAAAACTTGTAAACATAAAACTTAATAAAATGTTACATAGAATCTAGTAATATGTAAATAAATGATATATGAAAAGTGTCTTAATCAGTGTGGGTTGTCACCAAAGACCAGGTGGCTTAAACAGCAGACATTTTTTTTTTCCTCACAGTTCTGGAAGATGGAAATCTCAGATCAGAATACCAGCATGGTCGATTTCTTGGTGAAGAGAATTATCTTTATTTGATAAAGGATATCTACAAAAGAACAGAGGAAGAGGGGCAGGAGCAGGGAAGAGAAAAAGAGGAGACAATAGAAGAAAAAAAATCTGTAACTATGATCATACTTATTGGTAAAATATTGAAAGTTTTACCTCTAGAATTGAGAAGTGGAGGTTGCAGTGAGCCAAGATCGCACCACTGCACTCCAGCCTGGGCAACAGAGCAAGATTCCGTATCAAAAACAAAACAAACAAAAAACTAGAACTATTAAGTAGAAAATTTATTACTTAGAACTGACTTAAGATTTTATAGAAGGCATAAATCTACAGACAGACCAGAAATCATCCTTCCCATTCCATCTATATTCCCATTCCAACATTTATTTATGCTCATTTATATAATTGTTATAAAAATAAATAGTTCCTTTTAATTATTCAGCATTAATGCCTGCTTGCATGTCTTTGATATTTTCATAGTGCATACAAATGATAAATTTTTAGGTTCAGTTATCTCCAAATGTTTAAAAAATATCTTCCACAGATGCAAAAGAACCACCACAGCTATAAACAGATCATTTTAAAAGAATCTTCCTTTTGTGAGGGGATGCTTGTTTTTAATTACAAAATCAGTGAAAAAGACTAACAAAATTAAATACAGAGTGAAAGATAAAAGCATTGAAAATTTTATCAATGGTTGAGAAAAATATGAAATAAGTCATTGATTTCTCAGCTGTGTTAAGAGACTCCTTAACACAAACAAAAAAGATCTAAAGATAGTCAGGTTTCCTTTTCTCCACCAATCAAAGAGTGGTGTTTTTAACTACCTGATAGAAACCAGGTTCCAGTGTTGGTATTTTGAACAAGGACAAATAGAAACAGACTATCTGAGCAAGTAGAAATATGAAATTGCAATGTACTGAGTTGTATAAAATTGAAGGATAATCTGGGTAGTCACAGGGGGGACATTGTATTAAGGTTTGAACAAGTTTAAGTTCAGATGCTTATCAGAAATCCAAATACAGATTCTAGTAAGTACTTTGATAAATGAGCCTGGAATTTAAGGGAAAAGTTTGGTAGAGATATAATGTGGGAAATTATTTATACATCGTGGTCAAAACCTTGAGAATGGATGAGATCAATAAACAACAGGAAAAGTCCTAAGATGGTGCCTTAACATACTCCAGTACATAAAGCTCAGGGATGTAAGGCAAATCTAGCCATGGAAACTGCCCCGACCAGCTCGGTTGTGGAGACTCTAACCCAGAGGCGCTAGAGGAATTAAAGACACACACACAGAAATATAGCGTGTGGAGTGGGAAATCAGGGAGCTGACAGCCTTCAGAGCTGAGAGCCTCGAACAGAGTTTTGCCTACATATTTATTGACGGCAAGAAACAATGTCATGATAAACATTGTTTCTGTAGATTATAGATTAACTAAAATGGGAAACAAAGGGATGGGCTTTGGCCTGTTATCTGCAACAGGAACATGTCTTTAAGGCATAGATCGCTTGTGCTATTGTTCGTGGCTTAGGAAAGCCTTAAGCTATTGTTGGTGGTTTAGGAAAGCCTTAAGTGGTTTTCTGCCCTGGGTGGGCCAGATGTTCTTTGCCCTCATTCCCATAAACCAACAGCCTTCAGCGTGGGCATCATGGCCATCACGAACATGTTACAGTGCTGTAGAGATTTTGTTTATGGCCAGTTTTGGGGCCAGTTTATGGCTAGATTTGGGGGCCTGCTCCCAACAGAAACTAGGAAACAGTGACTAGTGATGTTTTTTTTTTTTAAAAAAAGTATGA
Source organism: Piliocolobus tephrosceles (assembly GCF_002776525.5). Taxonomy (NCBI): domain Eukaryota; kingdom Metazoa; phylum Chordata; class Mammalia; order Primates; family Cercopithecidae; genus Piliocolobus; species Piliocolobus tephrosceles. The sequence goes on from NC_045455.1 coordinate 31,398,695, forward strand.
TGTCCAGGAAATTAGAACAAACATGTGGATTCAGGAAGGCAATAGTGATCAGTTGCATACAATAATGCTAATAGGTGAAAATATATGAGAAGTGCGAATTAATCATAGATGCATTCTTTTTAAGCAAAGTCTTAGTCTGTCACACAGGCTAGAGTGCAGTGACTCACTCTGAGTTCACTGCAGCTTCAAACTCCTGGGCCCAAGGAGTTTAGGCCCTTCACATTAGCCTTCTAAGTAGTGGGAAGCACAGGTGTGCACTGCCATGTCCAACTTTACACATTTTTATTTTTTGTAGAGACAAAGTCCTATTCTGTTGGCCAGTCTGGTCTTAAACTCCGGGCCTCAAGTGATCCTCCCACTTCAGCCTCCTATAGTGCTGAAATTACAAGCGTTAGCCACAATGCCTAGCCTATTTTTAAGGTAAATGTATTGAAGCTTATTTGTTTACTGATAAGATTGACCTATTAGATTTCTAACAGTTGATGGTCATAGATAATAAGGCAAATTGCTGAAACATTATCTATGCAGTTTTTCTCACAATTACTGTAGAAGACTTATTCACAAATGTTAATGAAATGATCATAGTATTGTAAACCAAAAAGTGTGTGAGATAGGTCTCAATTTAGAGGTTTACTTTGCCAAGGTTAAGGAAATGTCTGGGAGATATCTTAAAGATGATTTTGAGGGCTTCAATATTTAAAGGGGAAAAGCGGGTTGGAGGAAAAGGAGGATGTGGTCATCCGTACGTTGCAAGGGAAAATGAGCAGGTTGAGAAATATCAGTTATGTTTTTGTCTCAGTTATTCAGCACTTTTCATAAGATTACATGAACATAGAGTAGCTACCTGTGATATATTTAACCTTTTATCTGTACTTGTTTGTTTAGGAACAAAAGGAAAGGCAGCTTCTTGTATGACTCAGCTTTCAGCTGAATTTTTTGCTCTTGGCATAGTGAACTGGAGTCCCGAGTTTTTATGTTCCTTTCACAGTATTATTTTATAAGAGTAAAGTTTTGAAACGTTTTCAAGATGGATAAAAGTTAAAAGCTTGACTTAGGAAAAATCAACATTTCCCCCAAATAGTGCAAAATGGACATGTGGTATACAATAAATATTTACTTAATATTGTCCACAGGTTCTTGGTAACTGTGACTTTAAGAGAAACAATATACAATAAGTCCTGGAATTACATAGTTTTGTTCAATGACAACTTGTTATAACATTGATGAGGGAGAAAATGATTTTCTTATATTGTTGTTTTGTTTATTGTTACATTTTCCAAAAACCTGCTCACATGTTAAATGAGGATTTACTGTTATGTGAATAAAAACAATATATCAATGGATTAGAAAATCTAAAAGTATCTCTCTGTGAGTGTGTATATGTGTGCCTGTGTGTGTGTGTGTGTGTTTGAAAAAGAGAAAGACTAAGGCAGAGAATTCAATAGTAATTAATGCCAAAATGGTGATTAGGGATAACTATAGTCTTCCCAGCTGGATATCCATTTAAATATAAGCCATATTAAATATTTTGAGCAACAAATTTCTTAGAAAAGACTCTTGTAAGATTTTAATTATTTTCTAGTTTTTAAATTTTATGTCCAAATGATGGGTGAAACATTGTATCAAGTTACGTTGAGTCATATTCCTTGTTGAATAGGAAGTTCTGCATCTTTTTTAGGTACATATATTTTAATGTTTTTAAAAGACTTCTTTGTCAATTACATGAAACTCAAATGATTTTTTTTATAATATGTAACTTGTCTTTTTACTTTTCAAAACTTATACGGAATTCACTAATTTTAATATAGTCAAATTATTTAATATTACATTGTGCTTTATGGTTTTTGGTTCTCTATTTTTAAGAAATGCTATCCTGGTAGATCATAATATAGATAACTTTGATCTAAATTGTTAGTGTAAACATCCTGCATTTAAAGATGTGAAACCATTGATGGAGTGGCATGTTCAGCTGGAAACACAGAGACGTAATTCTTTTAGCAGCTTGCAGATTCACTAGTGAGAGGTGGGCATATATTTTGCGTTAAGATACAGAAAAATTAAGCTAGCAAATTTATACCAATGCAAAAACGTTTGTATTTAAATGCTTTCAAATAGATAGTCACCAAAAAAAGGCCTTTTTTTCTCCTCTATTTCTAAATTTCTCCTCTATTTCTAAATTAAGATACCATATGCACATAGGACAACTCCAGAAAGACAATATTTCACATAATATACCAGAAAGGCTTGCAAAAGATGGAAGCGATATGATTGGACAAATGCACGAGGAATAATTTTGATTTGGAAAGTTTCAGTTTAGAGTGTGTGGGTTTCAATTTCTCGAACCTCACAGCCAATATAGTGATTATTTTTGCTCCAGTCATCTAATAGTTTCTCTGCCTTCCAGTATGACTTCCCTCCAAACATCAATGTAATTATGTCATCTTTCACTTAAAAATCCTTCAGGACATGCTGAGAAATTTCAGGAAAATAAGTCACTCTTTTTTTTGAATATTAGGACTCCACAATCTGTCAACAATTACATCTTTAGCTTCCTCTGCAACCAATCCATCGGCATATTTCAATAATTCTCTTAAAGTTTATTATGCTCTCTTAGGCATATATACACTGAAATGCAATATGCTTTCATCTTCGTGAGCTAAATTTTATTATTCTTTCAAAGCTCAGCTTCTCTGGCATTTGTAAGTTCTCCCTGACCATGAAGTCTGCTTCTTTAACACTTCTCCATGCTCTTGTAACACCTGGTGTTTCTTTCTCTTTTATTGCTTGACACTGAAGTATGTTCAGTTATTTTCTTAATTATTCTGTTTCATACATAAAATTTCAATTTACATCAAATTCTCACATAAAACAAACCACGTCAATTATTTCGTTGTTTTCTGATGTATTTGAAGATACAGTTCATTAAACTTATTTCTTATGTTATATTTTTAACATTTAGGTTGTTAATAGTATATATATGCTATCACTTAACTGGAACTGCCAAAATATAAAAATGAGAGTCATTCGTAACTCCTTTCTCTCATTTCCAATAGCTACTTAAAAAGAAAAATCTTTACATCCAAATATCTCCTTTGTGCCATTCTTTGTTCTTCTACCTCCAATAACTCAGCTATGGTTAAACCCTTCATTAGTTGGTTTCAGCACAAGTAAAATGCCTTTTCTATTTCCTATCAATCATTAACAATTTACTTAAATCTAAACAGCCTATAACAACATTTTATTTTATTCATGGTTTTGCGATTCAGGAAATCAGAAGGGCTTCCTTGAGCAATTTTGATTTAGAATCATTCATGCAATTGCAGTCTGATGGCGGTATTCAATTGAAAGTTCTACTGGGCTCCAGAAAGATATTCTCAGCCATGATGTCAGGCTTTCCCAAGGTGAGTTACCCTAGAGAACACCAGGGAAAAACTCTATGGCCTTTTGGGACCTTATATAAGATATTACTTCAATTGCATTTTGTTTTCTAGATTACTAAGAAGTCACTAAATTCAGCCCAGATACAAAGGGAGAAAATACAGAAATCATCGTTCCTTGAGCAGAGTATCAAAGAAGTTGTAGACTCTTCCCATACTCGTCCAGTGTCCGCTTTAGGAGAATTCTTCCTATAAGTTTTAATATTCAAAAAACATATGTTTTGTATATATACAGAGATTATTAAACAAAATATTGGTAAAATAAAATCTAAACTTTGTTATAAAATGTGTAGAGCATATCTAAACATAAAATATTTGGTGAAATAAAATCTAAACTGTATTATAAAATGTATAAAGCATAAGGAGTATGTCATATAGTATTAAGAATTCAATTTCTATAATTAATTATTCTATATAATTTGCCATATTTGCAGCAGATTTGTTTATTAGAAAAGAAAAAATCATGTAATAAACATAAAAGTTTTCAACAATTTGACTATTTTTCTTAACAAATGTACGTATGTATATATTTTTACATTTCACTACTTATGTATATTTATATAAGTTTTTCCTATTGTGTTAAAGTTTTTATAAATGTTATGATATCATGCAAATTACTGGGACCCGAGTTTCATTTAGAAATTAATCCCTACTGACACATTTTGTGCATATGTACGCCTCCTTTGCCTTAATTTGTTTTGTTTTGAGAGGGAGTCTCCCTCTTATCTCCCTCTTATTTCCCAGGCTGCAGTGCAGTGGCACAATCTGAACTTGGCTCACTGCAACCTCTGCCTCCCGAGTTCAAGCGATTCTCCTGCCTCAGCCTCCCAAGTATCTGGGATTACAGGTGCCTGCCACCACGCCCAGGTGCTAGAGAAAGGGGTTTCACCATGTTGGCCAGATTGGTCTTGAACTCCTGACCTCAGGTATCTGTCCGCCTCAGCTTCCCAAAGTGCTGGGATTACAGGCATGAACCACTGTGTCTGACCCCAAATAATATTCTACATCAGGTAATATATATCTAATATATTTATACCTATTAATTGAAATTTCAGCTAGTAGCTATTTTTATTACTACCAGATTGTGATTATTTTCTGAGTTGATATTCTTAATCACACCCTTACCAATCACCTTATAGTTTCTATTCTTCTACATATCTACTTCTTATTTTCAGATTTTTAAAAACTTTTGCTCAAGTTATAAAGATAAAATTTAACAGGTTATTTTTACCAGTTTTTATTGTTGCTGTTCTTGTTTTACACTTGCTTTTGTCAAATGTACTGTAGATACCCTTTCTCTCACAACATATGCCTTTTCTTTTCACTTTGTTTATTTTCATACTAAACTTATAAATTTTCCAGTAGTCAAATTAGCTAATTTTACTTTGTCCTTTCTGCTTTTTGGGTCTTATTTTAAAAATCATTTATTGCTTGATTTCCTAAAAGTAGTCCAAATTACTCTTTTTTTTTTTTTTTTTTTTTTTTTTTTTTTTTGAGGCAGAGTTTCACTCTTGTTGCCCAGGCTGGAGTGCAATGGCACGATCTCGGCTCACCTCAACCTCCGCCTCCCAGGTTCACCCAATTCTCATGCCTCAGCCTCCCTACTAGCTGGGATTATAGGCATGTGCCACCAGGCCCAGCTAATTTTTGTATTTTTAGTAGAAACGGGGTTTCTCCATGTTGGTCAGGCTGGTCTCGAACTCCCGACCTCAGGTGATCCACCCACCTCGGCCTCCCAAAGTGCTGGGATTATAGGCGTGAGCCACTGCGCCCGGCCCAAATTACTCTTTATATAAATTAACATTATGCTTCTTTCATTCAAGTTTTAAAATCTGCTTTTTAAATTTTAATATTTTTATTCTTAGCTTTATTTTTTAATTTAAATAATTTTATTTTTAATTTTAATTTATTTTTAACCTTCAAAGATATGCAATTGTCAAATAAAACACCTGGCTTTCACCTGTGCTATTTTATGTCTATGCTATAAGTATTTTCTATTTTGGCATAAATTCTATGATTACATTAATTTAAGAAAAGTTTTACTCACAGTATAAAGAAAAATATGTAAATAAAATATTTAATTAAAAGTCATTTTGTTTTTTATAAGTACTGTTAATGAGAATTATGAAATCAAGCTCTCTTCATGTAACCAAAGATATACACACATGTGACACATGCACAATCTATATATCAAAAACTCCATACCTTTAAGTAATTTTATATGGCAATACTACTTCTTTATGTCACAAAATATATGTATCTCAAAACTCATTGCCATGCAAAAATTAAGTCATCCAAGGGCGAGTTCCTCTGCTGCATTGGGATAAGTAAAGAAAATCTTTCTTTACAAATGAGCTTATGTTTTCCATCCTTCAGAAGTTTATGGAAGGTCAAATCCTTTTTTGCATTAAAGACTAACTTCAGTGTTTTTATTGTGAGATAATTCAACACAGCCCAGGCTGGAGAGCAGTGGTGCCATCTTGGCTCACTGCAACCTCCACCTACCGGGTTCAAGGAATTCTCCTGCCTCAGCCTCCCAAGTAACTGGGATTACAGGTGTATGCCACCATGCCCCGCTAATTTTTGTATTTTTTTAGTAGAGACATGGTTTCACCATGTTGGTCAAGCTGGTCTCGAACTCCTGAACTTGTGATCCGCCCACCTCGGCCTCCCAAAGTGTTGGGATTACAGGTGTGAGCCACCGTGCCTGGTCCCAAACAGCTTTTTGATGTAAACTTAAGTTTTTTGATATAATTAGTTTGAGGGAGACAAAGATGGTATGCTTATAGTAAATACCCTTTAAACAACGGTAAAGTCAAATTTTGGAGTTTTAAGATGTTTTAGAAATCATTGAGTAAGATGGGATCATTTTGCAAGACAAATACTAAGTTCCAGAAAAAGTAAAGTGCACAGTTAAATTTATTGGTATACTTAGAATTCCAATTTTATCTTCCTAATGGAATGCTTTATTTACTACATCATACTAACATTAAGCTGATTAATTTATTTTACACATTCAAAAATTTACAAGGTAATTTATTACATCATTATTTTAAATTCTTTAAATAAATGTGAATTATATAAAAAATATCAGTATGCTACTGCCTGAATATTTCTGAAGTCAACAATAGTCCATGATGAGAATTTAAAGAAAATATTTCAAAGTAATTGAGATTAACGTAATAGAATCACATGTACTCATATTGAACAAATCTGAAGCTAGTTCACATAATACCTTCTCCAAAGGATCCTAATAGAAAGCATCACTTGTCATGAGGATTTTCCTGGTATATTAAAGTTACAATTATCTGCAGAAAATAAATAATTATTTTCTTGGTCTGCCCACAGTTTAATTATCAGCACCATTTTATAATAGAATCTTTCAATATACATCTATATGACAATCTGCATTTTTTTTGTTTTTGTACAGTGTCCTTTCAAAACAAATGCAGCAAAATGTTAGTTTAGTAATCAAAATTGTAAATACGGAAAGTAAGGATGGCCTAAAGATACACCTGGAAGTTTCGTTGGTGGTTTTCAGTAGAGACTATATGCAAAAGCAATGGATCGATTTCAATATCTGACCGAAATTTTTCTAACCACTGGGACATTTTACGTTGTAAAGCATAAAACATACAAGATAGCAGATACCCCTTCTTGTGATCAAATATTGAAGACAATGTTTCTTACATTGCCACCTTTCCAGAGTCTAATGTATAAATTTATTTTTCTTACTATTGACTTCAATCTAAAAATCAGAGGCACAAAATCTAACAAGTCCTCAAACTAACTTCTCTCTTTTTTATCCCTCAATTTGCAGTTGGTTAAATATTTGTACACATTTTGTTGGGCTCATATCTATGATAACTGTTTGGAATAGTACACAAATGCTTGCACATACATCTGGGTGATGTGTCTTTCTATCTATGTAACTATGACGCTGTCATTCTCAACTGCCTGTGCTCAGCTGTAGTTGAAGACATGGATGCAGGGGGAGACTGTTTTCTGATTTGTGACCAATGCCGCAGTTTGCAGAACCTGGCACTGTAACTGCCTGTTACACCCGAGGTCAGCTCAAACCTGAGTTGAAAAAACATACCTCCTCTTTTCGCTGCTCCACAGGCTGATACATGTAATGCTCTTCATTGTTACAGCTCTGTTGGGTTGCTGAAGTTCTGTTGGAAACAAGCTTTGAAAACTTTTCTTTGCTTGCTGAATTATATCCTTTCTTGGTTCAAAGGGCTGATTGGTGTCTATGGTGTAGGCAGTACATTCTTATTCACAGAACTCAAATTGTCAATGTCCTTGAGTGAATTATTTTGATTGAACCTGTATGAACTTTAGGATAACTTTGTGTCAGATGTTTTTATTCACATGTATTTGTATGCTGTCCTTTATTCTCCTTTTACGTTATTAACTTGTCCTGTAAATGGAGGCCAGAAATAAACATTCCTATCTCACTTCCACAGTGAGATAGGAATGAAATAAATTCCACTTGTTGGGATGTTTAGCACTGGTGATGGTTGGATTAAAAAGTTTCCTTTGTATAGTTGGATTAAAAACTTTCCTTTGGAAACAAATAATTATCTATATTAAGTGAACAATATATGTACAGTGATAGGTCCTGAGTTATGATTCAAAACAATTTCATGTAATGAGTTCACTCATCTTCAGGATTTCATAATCTAACTATATAGACTTACGTATTTGAATGTGCTACTTTAAAAAGTGAAAAATTGGACTTAAAAAATGACTCTCAAAATGATTAGTAAGAATTGATTATTTGTTAACTATATGAGCTAATTGTGTTATCATTTAGATGTTATACCTGATTGATGCATTTAAGTTATGAATTGGTTTATAAAAGAAAATTTGAACAATATGTGGAATCTTATATTAAAATAAAGTATATATAAGCCTCATGTTTTAAATACATATACACAAGTCACATTGATTTAGTTTAGAAAATTTTGGCCCAGCTTATTGAAACATTAGCAAATATATGAGAATTTATTAATTAATATTTATTTTAAGCAAATATTATGCATAATTCCATCAATCCTTTATACACATAAATACATGAAACATTCTTGTACATTCTTTGTGCAAATGATGTGCAGACAGTGTGACAAGTATAAAGATAAATTTATTTCAGTATTGTTTCATGTAAAATAATTCAAGGAAAAGCTCGGATAAACGAATCAGTTAATCAAAACAGGAAAATGTGAATATGGAGATATGTAATTAATATTAAATGAATGCTATTCTTTTTTGAATTCTAACATATGCCATTTGTAGCCATTGATATCCTGATTTATTTTAATTAGACCAACAGATCATATTGAGACTTTTGCACACTTCATACAGGTACATTGAACATCATGTCTTTCTTTTATTTATCTTTCTTGGTTTTTACCCACTGTTTATTGCCTAAGGCTACTGTAACAAATGAGAACAAGCTTATTGGTTTAAAATAACAGAAATGTGTTATTTCACATTTCTGGAGACCAGAAGTCCCAAATCAGTTCCACTTGGCTGAAATCAGGGTGACAGTAGGGTTTTACTCTCTGGATGCTCTAAAGAAGAGCCATTGGTTGCATCTATCAGCTTCTGGCAATTGACAGCATTCCTCAGCTTGTGGCTGCATCTCTCCAGTCTCTTGCCTCAGTAGTCACATTGCCTTCACCTCTTCTGCCAATCTTCCTCTGCCTTCCTTTTATGAAGATATACGTGATCGCATTTAGAGACCACCAGATAACCCAGGATAATCTCCTCATATCAATATCCTTCATTTGAATCACATCTGCAAAGATCTTTTCCTTGCTCATATGAGAAAATATTCACAGCTCCCAAGGACTAGAGCACTCATACCTTTTGTGGAGGTCATGATCAAGGCTACTACACAAATTATCCTTTGTTATTACTTTATTTCCCAGCAAGAGTACCTTCCAGTTCAGACATGGATTCGGGATCATTCATAGTTCTTACACAGCATCCTCTCTCCCCTTTTAGTGCTTTTGCACTTATTCTCCTTCTACCTTGAATGCTACTCTTGATTTACTTAATTCCTTCATATTCTTGTCTAATTTAGACTAAAACAAACAAATGAAAAATAAACGAAAACAACAACAAAATGCTCTGTTCAGGCTATGTTGGGACTCATTTCTGGTCCTTGTTTCCTGTGCACATTCTTATAACCTCATATTGCGGGGTTTTACTTTTTCTTTTTCTTTCTGAGGTATAAATAATGTAACTTTCCTTTTTAAAAAATACAGCAGTTGTCTTATTCTCTGACACATAGTAGGAGATCAATATGCATATATGGGTTGCCTTATTGTGTGAATAGCGTTGACTTCATTAGTAGGAATGGGAATTTACTTTAAAATAGCATTCTGCCACTTGGGAAATGAACTAAATTGCAATTAGAAAACTGGAATCACATAGTTATCTATAAAACAGGCATTGTATTTTCTGCTCTTAGAACAGATATTGATAACAAACCATTCCAAAATTATAATGCAGAGTATAAAGAAGGTTTAAAGAAATATATTTTGTTTGACTCATAATATTTACTTGCGTATAAGAAGGTTCTTAGTAGAAACTTAGGTTTATTTAAATGAAATGTGCCATGCACCTTGAAAAGGAGTCTGTCTTTCCTCTATTTTCAAAAGAAACGTTTCTAAACATTTCTTAACATAGTAAAACTTTTAAAAAAATACGCCATTCTACAAAATTTTCTCTTAAAACAACATAATGATGGTCGTTAGTTTATTCTGTTCAACTCACAATCAATGAAAGATACTCTGAGTACCAGAATGGTAAGGAGGATAGAGAGCAGAGTCAGCTGTGGTAATGTACTAAGAAAATCTTAATGTAAGAAGAAGCGCCGGGCGCGGTGGCTCAAGCCTGTAATCCCAGCACTTTGGGAGGCCCAGACGGGCGGATCACGAGGTCAGGAGATCGAGACCATCCTGGCTAACACGGTGAAACCCCGTCTCTACTTAAAAAAAAAAAAATACAAAAAACTAGCCGGGCGAGGTGGCGGGCACCTGTAGTCCCAGCTACTCGGGAGGCTGAGGCAGGAGAATGGCGTGAACCCGGGAGGCGGAGCTTGCAGTGAGCCCAGATCGCGCCACTGCACTCCAGCCTGGGCGACAGAGCGAGACTCCGTCTCAAAAAAAAAAAAAAAAAAAAAAAAAAGAAGAAGAAGCATGAACGAATTAGCACAATAATAGTAGAGTTTGGTAGGTGATACTGAAGTTAAAATGTGCTATAGGAACATAGACTGGAAAGTAAAGTGTATGCATGTACACAGTCCCCACCCCTACCTACGCACAGGGGTAAATGTTAATGACTGTTGTAACTCAACGTAAGTGCTGTACCCAAAGGAAGACTGGGAACTTACTAGCCAGTCCAAGTCAGAAAGGGATAAGAGATATTTTAAAAATAATAATGATAAAGAAAGAATCAGAGAAATATGAGGAAAATCAAATAGTCTAGGTTATTGAGAGCAAAGATTCTCAAATTTGACTAATGTAAGAAACTAATTTGAAATACACTTTACAAGGCTGCCAGAGAGAGTGATTCCTCTGATAGGGCCTGGCAAAGTAAGTTGAAAATCTTCTGAAATGGATTCCCCATTCTAGATGCCATTAAGAAAATACATGATTCATAAGAGGAGCCCAGAATGTCAACATTAACGGGAGTTTGAAAAGAGTTGATTCCAAAACTCGTAGATGACTTTGAAGGATTCAAGACTTCAGTGGAAGAAATCACTGAAGATGTGGTAGATGTCATATGGTTTGGCTGTGTCCCCATCCGAATCTCATCTTGAATTCCCACATGTTGTGGGAGGGACTGGTGGGAGGTAATTGAATCGTGGCAGTAGGTCTTTCCCATGATGCTCTCCTGACAGTAAATATGTCTCATGAGATCTGATGGCTTTGTAAAGTGGAGTTTATCTGCACAAGCTCTCTCTCTTTGCCTGGCTGCCATCTATTTAGCACGCTGACTTGTTCCTCTTTGCCTTCCACTATGATTGAGAGGCTTCTCCAAGCAACATGGAACTATAAGTCCATTAAACCTCTTTCTTTTGTAAATTGCCCAGTCTTGTGTACGTCTTTATCAGTAGAGTGAGAACAGACATATAGTGGAAATAGCACGAGAACTGGAATTAAAAATGGAGCCTGAAGATGTGACTGAATTGCTGCAATCTCATGACAAAATTTCAGCAGATGAAAAGTTGCTTCTTACGGATGAAAAAGAAAGTGGTTTTTTTTTTTAGATGAATCTACTCCTGTCAAAGATGCTGTGAAAGTTGTTGAAATGACAGCAAGGGATTTAGAATATTATATATACTTAGTTGATAAAGCAGTGGCAGGGCTTGAGAGGATTTACTCCAAGATCTACTGTGAGAAAAATGCTATCAAATGGCATCACATGCTACAGAGAAATATTTCATGAAAGGAAGAGTCAATTGATGAGGCAAACTTTATTGTCTTATTTTAAGAAGTCGCCACAGCTCTCTCAGCCTTCAGGAATCTCAAACCTGATCAGTCAGTGGCCATCCACATTGAGGCAAGACCTTCCTCCACCAAACAGATAATGACCAACTGACAGCTCTGATAATTATTAGCATTTTTTAGCAATAAAGTATTTTTTAATTAAAGTATGTACTTTTTTTTTTCCACGCAATGCTACAGTACCCTTAATCAACTATAGTGTAGTGAAAACAACTTTTATATGAACTGAGAAATAAAACAAAATTGTGTGACTCGATTTATTGCAGTATTCACTTTATTCTGATGTTCTGGAACTACAACTGCAATATCTCCAAGACACGATGTAGAAATCTTACTGGATTAAGAGACAAAGGAATATTTGTAGTTCAAAATGTATTTGTTCATTTGTGATAAATACCTTAAAAATACTGCCTTTTCTTTTTCAAATTAGATCCCACAAGATATGTTACTTACAGCATTAATGTGCTTGGGAAGCATTTATGAAGCAAAACATAAGTTTCATTACATTGTCATGAATTATACCTTTTGGTCCTAATTATATGTATATTTTACTATAGAAAGTAGAAGATCGAGGCAAATATATTGTGGACATTTTTAATTAGGTTTTAGGTGGAAATGTTAATACTATATTTTCAGGATGATACATTTTACTAAGAAAACGTGAAAAAGAAAGTTACTATGTTGTTGTAGTAAAATTAATTATTATTCTTGTTAGCATACAGTATTTCTTCACTGAAATTTTACTGATTTCATTAGCTGGTCCATTAAGTGCAAATTTTCACTTGTAACAGCCAAAATGAATTAGCAACTTGCTTGTTTTGTTATACTGTAAACTTAACAGAAAATATCTGCATATATATATGTATATAAATGCCTGTATAGATATATGTCTATCCTGCCTGCTGAGAGCCTTTAGGCATTGCTATGTCTCTGCAGAAACTCAGAATATGCCTTAGGTTTCCATTGGGGAAATTAACATCTCATATGTCAACATTTTCTGTCAAGTGAACTGAGTCTTTATTTTACCAACACATTTAAACCTTGTAAGCATTTGACTTATATATTTCAGTGTGAGATATATAACATTTTCAAAATGATTCTACTGTACCGTAACAAAAGTTGATATTTTTCCTCCAAATGCTAAAAGGATACAAATCTGTGCTCCTGTTACAGTTTAAATACAACAGAATTGAATTAGTGACAATAAAAGCCAAGCCACAAACCCACATTTGGCAATCCTCAGACAGCACAAGATTTCGTTATTTTCTCCTTTGTCAGGCAGTGTTTATTTCACTTTAAAATTCTTCAAGCTATGGATCATATATCTCATCTTTGGGGAGACTATTCCACCATCAATACATCTCACAGTTCACTAGCTATGTCGAAGTCCAACTTTACTGGCTGAGAATCAGAGTTGAGTAGAATTTCCTTCTAACAGAGGGACCACTGGACTCATTTTATTATTTTTATTACTGAACACCATAGTGAACTAGCCAATGAACTGTGCCGTCAAAGACATGGACCTGCCCGAAGGACTCACATCTCAGCAAATGATCCCTTTCCTCTGCCTGGCTAGCCTAGCAAAGGACAGAGAATGCCATCATCTTGATCAATGAACCTGAGGAAAAGCAGAGCAGGCAAGACACTAATCAAATAAGTGGATCTGCTGAGGCTCATCCTTCAACCCCAAACTTTGTTTCTTGAGGGCCTGAAGGAGGTAAACAGGAAGAAAGAAAGCCTGACAATATGCTGTACTTGCAACGCTTCAAACTGGCCCTCTGCAGTTGCATTTCCACTTAGTTACCTTGAGAATACAAAGCAATGTCAGAGACTTACAAATGCATATTTTGTTTCAGATGGACTCTTACATATAATTTTGCTACTGTCAGGTGCCTTTCAAGTTATGAAAAATCACACCTGTGATTGCAAGCATCATCAGAGAAAGACAAATAGGTAGAAAACCAATCTGAAAATAATTAGTCTTCATAAAGTTCCCCACACAATATTCTTCAGAGATTGTTACAATTAAAACACTCGAGAAAGAATCAGAATCAATTGAAAGTTGAACACCTATGAACTATGCCACCTTGAGGAAATGATTTCACTTCTCAGCACTTCAAAAGTGTCTGTAAAACAATAATAATAACTACTTCAACAGATTGTTGTGAAATGTGGTTGGGATAACACACTCAGAAAGACCAATCATAAAATGCAGTTAACATATCCTATGTTAGATCTTACTCTTTATTGCTAAAACAATCATTAACATATTAATCCTAATCAAAAATTCTTATAAACTTCTATGTGGTGTTTTGGGAACCAAATAATGAAAAGTAGCCAGTTATCAAAAAATGAAATAAGAAACTCATATTAATAGGTCATTTTAGGGAATGTCCAGAGTAGGCAAATTACGTAATGGAAAGAGTTCGATGTTGTGCCAGACAGCAGAAATGATTGTTTTATTTATTAAATTTAAAATAGTAAATGCTAAATCATTTATTTAAAATTTCTTTTCACTATCAGCCTAAACCTCTTTTTTTACATTCTCCTTTTTAACGGTATCAAGTTCTCAGCTTTAAATTGGAATATTTCTTTAAAAAATGTCTAGTAAAATCACTAGCATATTGAATACTTAAAATATTCATATGTGTGTTTACAATAGAATACTGTTCAGCCTTATAAAATAATACAATTCTGTCATTTGTGACATAGATAGCATTGGCAAACATGCTACGTGAAATAAGCCAGGCAAAGAGAGAACAATATTGCATGTTCTTGCTTACATGTAAAATTTGTAGCAATCAAACTCACAGAAGCAGAGGGTAGATGGAGGTTACAGAGGCTGGATGATCAGGAGAATGGGGAGATTATGATCAAAGTGTACAAACTATCAGGTGAACAAGAGGAATACTTTTTTAAAATTAGATTTCTATTACACAGTATGGAGAATACAGCTAATAATAGAGTTTGTGTATTTCAAAATTGCTGTGTATTTCAAAATTGCTAAGAATAAATTTCAAATGTTCTGACAAAAATGTTAATTATTTGAGGTGATGAATATGTTACTTAGCTTTATTTAATTATTCCATATTGTATTTATAAGTTGTAACATCACTTCTTATAACTTCAAAAGAAAATACTACGTGTGTAATTAAATTTAGGGAATTTTTTTTCTTAAGTGTCAAGTTTTCACCTGGTAAGGGAGCTCATGAATGGATTCCAATGACAACACACAATTGGGCATATTTGAAGGGCAGAATTACATCAAGGAGAACAGGAGTGTGAGAAGTTGAACCACAGTGAGATCTGCAATAATAAGAACTGGTGACTTAGATTCCAAGTAGTTATGTCTAAGAAACTTACACACAGCCCCTACAGGACAATCAGCATTTGGCATGTCATGGAAAGGAGAATGAACATTGGCCAAAGAGTTTTGACAGCCAACATCAAGAGAAGTACACAAAAGATCAGTGATGTAAGGGATTATTTTGTCTCCAATATCACTCTTCTTCTACCCCAAATGCACTGGTAGAATCACCCCTTAAAGGAGAAAGGAAAGATGTGTCTCAGCCAAATACTCTACCCATCAATGAAAATAATTAGCATGTTTACGGTGACTGAGGCAGTCTTCTCAAGTGCAAAATTTAAGGCAGGAGATCAAAAGACTTAGTAGTCAACATAAATTATATTAATGTATTTTAAAATCTACATTGGAAAAAATTCCATGATGGAAGAAATATAAATATTTTTCATAAAGACAGATTCGCCCAGATGCAGTGGCTCACACCTATCATCCTAGTGATTCAGAAGGCTGAGGTGGGAGGATTGCTTGAGGCCAGATGTTCATGATCAGCCTGGGCAACACAGTGAGATCCCCATCTCTAAAAATATATATTTTTTAATTAGTTGGGCATGGTAGAGCATGCCTGTAGTGCCAGCTACTTGGGAGGCTGAGGTGGGAGGATAGCTTTAGCTCAGGAGTTTGAGGTTGCAGTGGGCTATGATCACATCACTGTACTCCAGCTTGGAAAACAGAGTGAGATCCCTTGTTTAAAACAAAACAAAACAAGACATATGTAGTCAGAGTCATGACATCAAACCTGTGATGCTGGAACAGGAGTTGGACACGTATTGCTCTAGGCTATCTAATAGCCTAGAACTAATAATTAGGAACTAATAATTGTCATTAATGTAGTTTTTTTTAAAAAATTCATAATTCTAATATATACTCAAAAAACCCACTCTGTCAGATAAAAATACTTTATGAATGGTTTTACTTTGAATTCAAACAATTCAATAATCTATTTGATATTTGGGCAAGGGGGTAGTTAGGCAGGATATACTGTACTGTCCTGTTTTAGCAGCTTCATTTCTATAGTTGATCTACAGGTTTCCTTCAGTCTCACAAATGAGACTCACTTCCTGCTGTGTTCTGTGTTGTCATTTGTCATTTTTATTACGTGATGGTGTTTGAGGGGCTATCAGAAACAAAGAAATGGGTCCCTTTTATGCATATCTCTGTTCAGACCTGATTGTATTTTATTTTTTAATTTAAAAGCAGAGTTGGAAGACGGTTATTTCAACTGATTTTTTCTGCATACTTTACTCCAGCTGGTATCTCTTAAGATTTACTGTTTTAATTAATTATAGTTTAGACACCATGAAATTATTTAGAGTTAAAAGCAAGCCTGATTTTCTTTGGAACTTTGATAACCAGGGGAAACTACGGAAATATGAGGGGTGTGTGTGTGTGTGTGTTCACCTATATAATAAATATATGTTATGTAGCATATTTACATAATTATATGTATGGTTTATAAAACTATGAAATATAGTTTATGCCAAAGGCTGAGTTTGTCTTTTTTATTTTAATCTGTCTCTTGAGAAGCATTTAAAATGTGCTAGCAGGTTGTATAAAAGACATAAGAAGTGAAGCTATTTCATGAACTCCCAACACATAACTCGGTGATGTCTTTTGTCTGCAAGGCAACCTTCAATAAATCACCATGTCAGAGAGTATGCGGGCACCTAAGATCTGATTTCTAGGCCTGGCAAGTGTAAAGGCAATGCTGGAGGGTAGTTCCCTCCTCCTATTTCAATGCTTCTGAAGCCCTGACAAAGAGTACATGGTGGATGCAAAGACCTTTCATGCGAATGAGCTTGCAGTTCTGATTTCTGTCATCACAGACTATTTTTATATGACAATAGATTAACCTAGATGAGTAGATACTTCATTATTTAGAAATTAAAAGAATAAAAACGTCTTCCATTTTTTAGGTAAAAAAAAAAAAGAATTTTCTCTCAGTGCAAGTTATGTATGGTACATTTTTCTGATTTCTACTAAAAGGATGAGCTATAAATATTGGCATGTAACTCCCAGTAAAATAAGAAAAACACTATTTTTAAGTTATGCTTTTCTCTGAAAGGCCATTTCCAATTAACATTCCTGCCTGCAATAAAGATAGGCTCTGGAGTTGTCACTGTAGTCATGACATTGTAGTCAGGATTTGACTTGACCTATAAACTATAAAAAAGCAAATGAGGCCAGGCACAGTGGCTCAAGCCTGTAATCCAGAACCTGCAAGATCTCAAACTGAATATACAAAAAGACAGTCTGTGGATGTCAATACTGAGATAAGAGAGAAGCTAAAGTTATCTGAAGCAAAATGTAAAACAGTCATAATACAATTGATGAAGTGAGTAATTATGAACAGATTTGAAACAATTGCAAAACTAGCCCCAGTAAAAAGAAAACATGAAGGTGAAACAAGTGGAAATTTTGAAACCAAAACATACAATAATCAAACTTCCAGGAATGGATTCGACAGCAGAATAGAGGAAACAGGGCAAAATATCACTCAATTTGAAAATGGAATAATAGAAATTATCCAACTTGAATGACATAGAAAAATAGACTAAATAAATGAATGAACAGACCATCAGGATACTGTGGGAATCCAACAAAATACCTCACATTCAGGCCATAAAATTCCATGCCTTGGTATTTCATTCCATTTTGGATTTCTTTTATAGTCTAACACCAAAAGCATATTGAATTAGATTAGCCAAAGTCTCAAAACTCCTGTGAACTATTTTGAAACACCTGTTTCTAAATCTAAAAGCTTGGCATATTAAAAAATGTTACTTTAGGTTTTCACTGTGCCAAAACACACATTTCTGTATTCCGATCCAAGAACTTCCCCTGAGCCCAACAAATCTATCTTGGTAAAAATTACCTAGTTTTTTCAGTGCAACAGATATTTATTAGGTACCCACAAAGGGTCAGGTTCTGATCCACTCTCTTTTCACATGCTGTTCTTCTTTCCTAGGATGGCCTTTACTGGTCCACCTGGTACACTCCTATTCTTCCTTCAGATTTAGTCCAAATACAGTCTTCAGTAATGTGAGTTCCTTCAGTTTGACATAGAGTTTACTTGTCAGTATATTTGTATGATACTCAACACATCATGCACTGATTTTTTCCCTTGTGACTAAACTGTATATTCGCGGAAGTCAGGACAGTGTCTTTTCATCCTTATTACTCCAATTGCATTGAAATCTCCCTTATCACGAAATGTGTTCAGTAATTTCCTGTTGCGTAAATAAATGAATTGATGTATTCAGCTATGCTTCTGATATTTTTAAATACCTACTTCCTACTAGGCAGAGTAATGGACCCAGGTATACATGATGAATGAATGATGTTACTCCTCATACTAAAGATTGCAAACTTTAGCAGAGATGATATACCATTGGAATAAAGAATTAACCATAATAAAAAAGTTGTTGTAAGATTTTAAGAATAAGAATGATCTTGTTCTTATTCTAATGTATATCAAAACTTAAAGTATCCTTTAGAAGTATGCTAGGTTTTAAGTAATAAAGAACAGTGCCTTAAACACATAAGAATTCAGTTTTCTCTTAAGAATTACAAAGAGAGGAAGTTCAGAGCTGCTGCATGTGTTCAAGTAATTTTACATGTATCACTGTCCTTCAATCTTCTTCTGTTGTTTCCAACATGTGACTTTCATCTTCATGTTCACGTGATTGCTGCTACATATTTCACCTTATATTTGTTATACAATAAAGAAAGTAAAATCAAAGTGAGGGAGCATAAAAGGCAAGAAACTGAAGAGAACTGTCCTTACAATATTTTCTAGCACAGCTACTCATTGTATTTCAATGGCTAGAATGGGGTCACAAGTCAACCCTAAGACGCAAATATGTCTGGAAAGATATTTAGGCTTAATCTGCAACAACAGAGGAAGAAAATGAAAGAAAAAAGGATAATAAATGACTTTTGGGCAAACATTCCACTTTTTAAAAATTTAAATGGCTATCATAGTTGAAAATGGCAGTGACTAATGGGCAAAAAAAATGATGAATATATTAAAATCAAAATAGATAGCTATTTTGTCTCTGATAGTTATTTTGAAAAGTACTTGAAAGGTATGATTCAAAAAATATGTTTTTAAGATATGGCCTTAAAATCTCCAGAAAATTTTATTTCAATTATTTTAAACAAATAAGAAAAAAGTTTCTAAATTATGTATGCTATAATATGAAAATTCATAAAGATGAAGATTTTTGTAATGAAATATTATAATTTTATAAAGTTCTGAACCTTTTTTCCCAGTGCTCTTCCTCTCTATAATACAGTACACTGAAAACGAACAGTCTTTGGTAGCACTATCTTTAAACCCTCAACGTTGCAAAACTCTCAATATTCCCACAGAATTCTCACTCACTGGACTTGGTTCTTGACTGAGAGAGTGAGGCAGAGTAAGTCTATATATAAATGTTGGGAAAGATACTTCTTTCATTTTGGGTAAAGTAAAATTGAATAGCTTTTTTTGTTTGTTTGTTTCATCCAAAGCAGATGATTTTGGATACTATTGGCGAAAAATAAGGTAAAATTCTTGAATTTCAAATTTTCATAGATGGGTTTTAAGAGCACCACAGTAGGTGTTATTTATAATAATCAACACCTTTCTAGGATGTGATATCCTAGAAGGTAACTTTCTTGGAAACGTCATTGAAAGTTAACATCATAACCATTGGGTTTGAAATTCAAAATTTGGAAGTGGGGCCAAATCCTTTCTGATATTACTTCCCTTTCTCACTCTTTCTCAATTTTCTATACCAATATATTGCAACTCAAATAAACTACTTAAAATTTCTCACTTATAGAATGAGTACTTGGAACAGTTCCATGTTCTAGTAGACTTATGTTAAACTTGTTTCAACAGGTTATACTTTTAATGCAAATTTAATACTGGATGCATTAGGCTACTTATTTTCTTCTTCAAAAGAATGTTTCATTTTAGGATTTTGAAATCATACTGGGATGACATTTTCTTTTAAATAGTTACTTTCCACTTTTCCATTTTTATGTAATTTTTTTACATAGGATATTAAATTAATTTTATACACACTAGTCAAATCTTCACGATTTTTAAAAGATATTAAGGTCTAAACTACTTAATTACACGTGTTTTTTCATACCTCTGTTTGACTTTATCCCCAAGTAGAATTTCCTATTCAAAAATGGATCTAACTTGATAACATACCTTTCTCATAGTGAATAGCTAATATACATTGTTAGCACATTCATTTTGATTACTCTTTAATTACTAAAGCTATATTTCCTGCTTTTTAGTTATTAATTGATTAGTATGATAACGAAACAGTTGGAGAAGTGTATTTTTTTCCAGAAGAGAATATGTCTTGAGAAGATGACTATTTCTTATGACCATAGATTTATTTGTGTTCTTGAAATAATGCTTACCACAATACTAGGAATGTGGCAATTAATGATAGTTATTGAACTAAAATTCCATGTCCTTTCATGTAATAAAACCAACATATTAAATAAATAAATAAAAATGACTTACCAAGGTTTTTATACCTTTCCTTTAAAATATTATATTTCCATTTTTTAAATAAACATTTTGAAAATACATTTAGATATTCTTAAACATAGATTTGATATTATCCTTTTGGTGGAAGAATATGATCTTACAAAGACTTTTAAATGGCCCTCCAGGGGCTTGTCCATTACTCACAAATTTTAAGTTGCACTTTGTCTGTGTGGTCAGTGAGACTGAAACTTATGCAAATTAAAGCAAACATTTAATCATATTATGATTTATTTTAGCAATAAATCATCCTTGCCAGTTATTTATACATGTTGAAGGTTAGTGCAACAAATCACCTTTGCTTCTACTCTGTGTCAAACACTTTGCCTCAGAAATAAGAAAGGAGAGATCATTATAAATCTGACTCTAGACTCTATGATAGTGCTTGTCACATTAATTAATGTAATTCAGGTCCCTGCATCACATCTTTAAGCACGTGTATTCAGTCATAGAGGCATATATCAGAAAAAGGTGCTATTGTTATCCTTTTTTATTTTTTAATTTATTTATTTGTAATTTCTATTCATTTATTTTTTGTGAGCAACAAGGCTGTTTATTTCACCTGGGTGCAGGTGGGCTGAGTCTGAAAAGAGAGTCAGCAAAGGGAGATAAGGGTGAGGCCGTTTTATAGGATTTGGGTAGGTAGTGGAAAATTATAGTCAAAGGGGGTTGTTCTCTGGTGGGCAGGGGTGGGGGTCACAAGGTGCTCAGTGGGGGAGCTTCTGAGCCAGGAGAAGGAATTTCACAAGGTAATGTCCACAGCTAAGGCAGAAACCAGCCATTTTCACTTCTATTATGATTCTTCAGTTACTTCAGGCCATCTGGATGTATACATGCAGGTCACAGGGGATATGATGGCTTAGCTTGGACTCAGACACCTGACATTCCTGCCTTCTTACATTAACAAGAAAAATAACATAAAATAGTGTTGAAGTGTTGGGGCAGTGAAAATATTGGTGGGGTGGTATGGAGAGATAATGGTCGATGTTTCTCAGGGCTGCTTTGAGCGGGGTTAGGGGTGGTGTAGGGACCTAGAGTAGGAGAGATTAAGCTGAAGGAAGATTTTTGTGGTAAGGGGCGATACTGTGGGATTGTTAGAAGAAACATTGGTGTTATAGAATGATTGGTGATGGCCTGGATATGGTTTTATATGAATTGAGAAACTAAACGGAAGACAGAAGGTCCAAATAAGACAAGGAGAAAAACAGGTATTAAAGGACTAAGAAATGGGAGGATGCAGGACATCCAGTGAGAGAGTGTTCAAGGGGGTTCAGCATAATTATTTGCTTGGTTGGTGAGTTTTGGGGCTCTATCCTTGACAGAGTCCTCCTTTTTAAGTTGGAGGCTGAGCTTGGTGAGGTGTGTTTTTAAAAGACCATTTGTCCGTCCCACCTTTCCTGAAGATTGAGGATGGTAAAGGGTATGAAGGTTCCACTGAATACCAACAGCCTGAGAAACTGCTTGGGTGATTTGACTAGTAAAGGCCAGTCCGTTATTGGACTGTATAGGGGTGGGAAGGCCAAACCAAGGAATTATGTCTGACAGAAGGGAAGAAATGACACAGTGGCCTTCTCAGACACTGTGAGAAAGGCCTCTACCCATGCAGTGAAAGTGTCTACCCAGACCAAGAGGTATTTTAGTTTCCTGACTTGAGGCATGTGAGTAAAGTAAATTGCCAGTCCTGGGCAGGGGCAAATCCCCAAACTTGATGTGTAGGGAAAGGAGGGGGCCTGAACAATCCCTGAGGAGTAGTAGAATAGCTGATGGAACACTGAGAAGTGATTCCTTGAGGATAGATTTCCATGATGGAAGGGAAATGAGAGGTTCTAAGAAGCAGGTTAGTGGCTTGTAACCTACATGGAAGACGTTATGAAATGATGACAGAATAGAATGGGACTGTGAGGCTAGAAGGAGCTATTTTCTTTGGTCCAAGAACCATTTGCCTTGTGTGGGAAGAGATTGATAGTTGGAAGTTTCAGTGGGTCAGTAGGTGGGAGTGACCGATGAGAAGGAGAAAAACTGCCATGAGGGACAGAAGTTGAAACACTGGAACACTAGCTGCTTTTTTAGCCACCTTATCAGCGTAAGTGTTGCTCTGAGTGATGGGATCTGATGCCTTTTGAGGGCCCTTGCAGTGAATGACTCCAGTTTCCTTTGAAAGTAAAGCAGCCTTGAGAAGAGTTTTTATCAAAGAGGCATTAATGATGGAGGCATTAATGATGGAGGTAGTGAAGAAACCTCTTTCAGCCCATATAAGAGCATGGTTGTGCAGGATATGGAAGGCATATTTAGAGTCAGTATAAATATTGACACATAGTCCCTTTGCAAGAGTGAAGACTCTTGAGTTAAGTTAAGGCAATGAGTTTGGCTTGCTGAGAGGTAGAGGAGTGGGGCGGAGCAGTAGCCTCAATGATAGATGTGGAAGATATTATAGCATAGCCTATCTTTGCTGGTGAGTAGTGATTAGGCCTGGTGGAACTGCCATCGATAAAACCAAGTGTGATCAGGGTGAGGAACAGGAAAGAAGGAAATATGGGGAAATGGAGTGAAAGTCATGTGATCAGAGAGATACAGTCATGGGAGTCAGGGGTGGTATCCAGAATAATGTGGGAGGCCGGATTGAAGTCCAGGCCAGGAACAATGGTAATTGTGGGAGATGCAACAGGAGTGAGTATAGCTGAAGGAGCCAAGGAGCAGAAAGTATATGCGTCAGGTGGGAGAAACAAAACAGATTTTGGAAGTTATGAGGACTGTAGAGAGTGAGTTGAGCATAGTTTATGATTTGGAGGGCCTCTAAAGTATTAAGGCAGCAGCAGCCACCACACAGATACATGATGGCCAGCCTAAAACAGTAAGGTCAAGTTGTTTGGACAGAAAGGCTACAGGGCATGGTCCCGGTCCTTTTGTAAGAATTCTGACTACACAGCCCTGTACTTCGGCTCTGCATAATGTAAAGGGTTGGGATGAGTCAGGGAGAGCTAGTGTGGGAGCAATCTCTAAAGCTGTCTTCAAGGAATGGAAAGAGGAGTGGGGAAAGGATTTAGGATCTATGGGGTCAGCTAGGTTTCCCTTTGTGAGTTTATATAATGGTTTTGTTAGGATGGCAAAACTAGGTATGCAAAGGCAAAAGTATCTAACCATGCCCAGGAAGGAAAGGAGTTGTTGTTTTGTAGAAAGGGTTGGGGTTTGAGAGATCAGTCAGACATGATTGGCAGGGAGAACACGTGTGTTTTCATTTAGAATTATGCTGAGATAGGTAACGAATGAGGAAGGAATTTGGACTTCACTGAAGTAATGGGGGCTGTCCGTGAAGCCTTGTGGCAATACAGCCCAGGTAAGTTGCTGAGGTTGATGGGTGTCAGGATCAGTTCAAGTGAAAGTGAAGAGAGGCTGGAATGAAGGGTGCAAAGGAATCGTAAAGAAAGCATGTTTGAGATCCAGAACAGAATAAGGGGTTAAGGAGGGGTTGTGAAGGGAGGTATTGAGGATAGGAGAGTATATGGCTTTGGCACCATGGGGTGGATAGGCAAGACAATTTGGTTGTTAAGGTACAGATCCTGAACTAACCTGTAAGACTTGTCTGCTTTTTAGACAGGTAAAATGGGGGAATTGTAAGGAGAGTTTATAGGCTTTAAAAGGCCATGCTGTAACAGGCGAGTGATAACAGGCTTTAATCTTTTTAAAGCGTGCTGTGGGATGGGATATTGGCATTGAGTGGGGTAAGGAGGATTAGGTTTTAATGGGATAGTAATCAGTGTGTGATTGGTTGCCCGGGAGGGAGTGGAGGTGTCCCATACTTGTGGGTTAAGGTGGGGGGATATGAGAGGAAGACGTGAAAGAGGCTTTGGGTTGGGAAGAAGGGTGGCAATGAGATGTGGCTGTAGTCCAGGAATAATCAGGGAAGCAGATAATTTGGTTAAAATGTCTCAGCCTGATAAGGGAACTGGGCAGGTGGGGATAACTAAAAAAGTGTGTATAAAAGAATGTTGTCCAAGTTGGCACCAGAGTGGGGGAGATTTAAGAGGTATAAAAGCCTGGTGGTCAATACGCACAACAGTTATGGGGGCGAGGGAAACAGGCCGTTGAAAAGAAGGTAATGTGGAGTGTGTAGCCTCTGTATTAATTTAGAAGGGGACGGACTTATCCTCCACTGTAATAGTTATCCAAAGCATCTGTAATGGTCCCGGAAGCTTCTGAGGCAATTGGGCAGTGTCGGTCTTCAACCGCTAAGCTCAGAAGATCTGGGAAGGAGTCAGTCAGAGAGCCTTGGGCCAGAGTTCCGGGGGCTCTGGGAGTGGCTGCTGGGTGAGTTGGACAGTCTGATATTCAGTGGGGTCCTGTATAGTTGGGACATGGTTTAGGAGGAATCCTGGGCTGTGGGCATTCCTTGGCCCAGTGGCTAGATTTCTGGCACTTGAAGCAAGATTCTGATGGCGGAGGTTCCGAAGGCATACTTGACCACTGTTGCTTAGGGATTTTGAAGTGCTTGTGTGCTGGAGAGGTGGCTGGGGTTTGTCTCATGTTGGAGGCAAGGAATTGCAACTCAGAAATATGTTGCTACTTGGCTGCCTCTACTCTATTATTGTACACCTTGAAGGTGAGGTTAATTAAGTCCTGCTGTGGGGTTTGAGGTCTGGAATCTAATGTTTAGAGCTTTTTTTTAATGTCGGGAGTGGGTTGGTTAATAAAATGCATATTGAGAATAAGACGGCCTTCTGGCCCTTCTTGGTCCAGGGCGGTAAAGCGTCTAAGGGTTGTTGTCAAAGCGGCCATGAACTGGGTTGAGTTTTTATATTTGATGAAAAAGAGTCTAAATGTTAACTGATTTTGAAGAGGTCAGATAGAGAAAAAGGAGCATTAACCTTGGCTATGCCTTCAGTTCCAACCACCTCTTTAAGAGGAAATTGTCGGGCAGGTGGGGGAGGGCTAGTGGCAGAACAAAACTGTAAGCTGGACCGGGTGTGAGGAGGGGAGGTGATAAAAGGATTATAGGGTGGGGGAGCGGAGGCTGAGGAAGAATTGGGACCTGGCTCGGCCTGGCGAAGAGCAGCCTTGGGAGGAGGGGAGAGGTCAGATGCCTCTGTAGAAAAGGAGGATTCAAAGGACTCAGAGCTTGGGTTGGAGACTGAAGGAATAGACAGGGTAGAAAGAAGAAAGATTTGGGATGAATCGCATTGGGAGCAGAGACTAGGGAGTGCCTGGACATCAGGCACCTCAGACTCATTTGCCCATTTTTTCGACAAAAATCATACAGGTCTTGTAAAACGGAGAAATCGAAAGTGCCGTTTTCTGGTTATTTAGAACCATTATTCAGTTTGTATTGGGGCCAAGTGGTGTTGCAGAAGAAAATAAGATGCTTAGGTTTTAGGTCAGGCAAGAGTTGAAGACGTTTGAAGTTTTTGAGAACACAGGCTAAGGGAGAAGAAGGGGGAATGGAGGGTGGAAGGTTGCGCATAGTGAAGGAGGCAAGCCCAGAGAAAAGAGAGGGTAGAGACATGGAGAAGGGGGATGGTGAGCAGCCCTGGGCTGCAATGTGGGTGAGCAGCCAAAGCAGGCGCCCCCGCAATTGACTTGCCACCAAGGGAATGTGGGTGAATGACCAAGGCAGGCATCCCCGCGTGGTCAGACACCTCTGAAACGTATGTGAATAATCAGGCAGGCATCCCGGCAGTGATTAAATACCAAGGGAAGACTGTCTTCCTGAGTCCGTGACCGGTGCCAGAGTTTTGGGTCCACGGATAAAATGTGTCTCCCTTGTCTCTACTAGAGAGGAAAAATAACTGGAATTGGAAGGACAGGGAGATTGAAGGGTAGCGAGAGAGGCTGGAGAAGAGAGTGAAAAGACCACTTACCTGATTTGAAATTGGTGAGATGTTCCTTGGGCTGGTTGGTCTGAGGACCGGAGGTCATAGGTGGATCTCCTCATGGAGTGAGGGTGAGGACAGGGGACCAGTCTCCCAAAGGAGTCCTCCCGTCCTGCGTCTTCTCCACCAAATGTCACGCACATCCATGTGAAGAGACCACAAAACAGGCTTTCCATGAGTAACAAGGCTGTTTATGTCACCTGGGTGCAGGCGGGCTGAGACCAAAAAGAGAGTCAGCCTGTTTTCCTTTTCTGTTCACTTTTATTTTCACTCTCTCTTTTTAACTTGTGTTTCAGTACTTTTTACTTTGAACGTAGCACAATGTGGAAGATGACTGGTCTGATGTAGTACCGGGGAGACTTTACCACAATGGAAATGTGTGCTCTGTCAAGGGATTAGCTGTGAGGTCCACCCAGGTTTTTTTTTTTTTTTTTTTTTAATTCATTCATTAAAAAACAAATTTATTTAAAACTACATGTCCTAATATGTGGGGTATTTTTACATTGCTTAGTGATAAGGAATTACAAAGATAAAAAGGAGAACATGAACAACTTAGCTCTCAAAAACCTTATATTTTGTCTTAATGACTTCTCACCAACGTTTCTCTAGCTTTGACTATCTACTGGAGTATGTTAAGCTTGTTTTCTCATTTCACAAGTAATCCTCTTTTGATGAACAAATATGCAAAAATACTTTCCTGTCAAATTTCTTATTTTAGCTAATATTACTATATATTCAACACTAACAGACATTGCTTATATGCTTTACACAATTGTTATTTAATTATCTGAAAAACTCTATCAAGAAATTGCTTATTGTTTACTTTTTATTAAGAATAAAATTGTGACTTCAATGGATGAAGCAACTTGTCTGAGGTCCTGCCCCTGGTATCTCACTCTACAATCACATGGACAAAGTTTTCAGACCCCAATGCCAAATTCATAGGACTGAGGCAAAATATTTAATAACA
This sequence comes from Piliocolobus tephrosceles, assembly GCF_002776525.5. Taxonomy (NCBI): domain Eukaryota; kingdom Metazoa; phylum Chordata; class Mammalia; order Primates; family Cercopithecidae; genus Piliocolobus; species Piliocolobus tephrosceles. The sequence goes on from NC_045455.1 coordinate 31,426,406, forward strand.
ATTTCTTTTCTCTTTAAGTAAATTTCTTTGACCAAATTGATTTCCAAACTGCTGGTACTAAACAGGGAATAGGACTACTTTTCAACTGCCTACAGTATTTATCTGTCACTAATTTTTCAACTACATAATGTAGTAGAGTTCTTGAAAACAGTCTTAGGACGCAGCTTCCACTCTTCACCATTTTCAAATGAAGACAATATGGCTGAGAAGCTCTAGATATTTTGCATAGTTTCATATAACTGATAAGTCTTCAAGCTGAAATTGAACCCTTTTTTTTTAGCTATTTATTTTTCTGCTACTTCCACTACCTAGGTGTTCTTTTTGATAAATCTTGGCAAAAGAAGGCCAATGTGCCCTACCACTCATCACACACCTCGGCTTATTCCAACAATGTGTATAAACACGTTGTCACAGAAATAGGAAATGAAATAGGAGTAGTTTAGGTACCTATATTTATCCAACAGTAGACAGAAGGAGAGGAATAGGAGGAGAGAGTGACAGAAGAGTAGATGACTCAGGACACCTGACTCCACAGACCAGGGCAAAACAGGGATTTGAATTCACCTAACTCTCTAGTGTTAGCCTAAATAAAGGAATTCAGAAGCTTATTACTGGGGGTTACAAACTAGCAGAGAGATACTTTCAGCCCGTGCTGAAGGAATTATTTATTCTTTACTAAATGACATAGGCCATGTAATGACAAAGAGAACAGAAACTGGGAACTTCCTAGTTCACAATTTAGTAACACAGGGTTTCTGGGTGAAATAAAAATGGATTTGTTCTTTAATTAGGGCAGTTAATTAGCATGGTAATAAGACAAAATACAATCTGCTCTCCTCCCACCTGCTTCCCACAAGCTTCATTTTCGATCATATCTTGCTCATGAATATGGTCTTTGCATGCAATATGATTTTACATGTGTTTTCCCTCACCTGGATATGCATTCCTTGTCCGAGGTATTCTTTAACTAGCATTTTCTATTTCTTCAGTAACATCTAGCCTCTGAAGTCTTTTGGTTGCTTATCTGGCTTCACAAATATCTAAATTTTTTGAAGGGAAGGTTGTGTCTCTTTTAGTTTATTGACATCAAGCACAAGTCCAGGTAATTGTATAATGTAATAAATATTAAAGAACTGGATGAATTTATACCATTGGTTTTCAAAAATAACAAGTTATGGTGTTTCCTTCTAGACAGCTAAAGAGAGCATATTCTGTTTTCTGTAGGTCTTTGGATTAAGGGAAATTCCAACATCTTCTTGTTTCTTTCTGTTAACAAATAGGTATGACTCTATTAAAGTGTGCCCATAACTATGTCTGCAAGAGATTGTAATTATATCAAATTATGATGCAGCACCATAAAATTCTACATATTTAATTTGGAAATAAAATTTATTGGAATTTCTAATTTATTATACCACTAAACGCTCTTCCTTAGATTTTATGCAACATAGTAATTGTCTCAGAACTTAAAGAAATTAAAGATAATCCAGTAATCAGTAAGAAAGGGTCATCTAGAAAATGAATATGGTACATACCTAATACTGTATGTCTATTTGTGAAAAACCATGGTACATGCTCAAGTTTTCTGTATTTTGCTTCCGTAGACAAAAATACTCTAAAAAACAGCGATTTTTCAAAATTTAATGTGCATATAAATCACCTGTGAATCTGTTTAAAATGTAAATTTAGATTCAGTTAGTTTAGGGTGGTGCCTGAGTATCTATCTACCTTTCCAAGAAGCTCACCAGGTTCATCAAATATACATTAGAGTGTGAGACACACTGACTTGAAAAGATATTTGCATTTATGTCTAGCAACTTAAAAAAAAATAAAAGTGAAATATTGAGTAGAATCGCTCCTTCACACTTACCCAGTATCTATTTTGATCAAGAGATGTAACAAATTGAGGGATAAGGAGACCATTTAGAATTAACTTGAACTACAATAATATGCTTTTGAAGCCACATGACAAGTGTAGATTCAGTGTCCTGGAAAATGATAAAGATTCTCTCCTTGACCAAACTTTAGTAGGGCTCTTCAGAGCCCAGCCAGGTCCCATCTTAGGGCATGTCCCCCTAGAGCCCAACTGTAGAAAACTCCTGCTAAGTCAGTTTACCCAGAATCCCCCACCCTTGAAATCTGATCAATATCCTCATCCTCTCAACCTGACCTACCTTCAACAAAAATCTTATTGGGTGAGTTGAATCAGAATCTCCCCAGACTCCTGATGTTTCCTCTTAGTAATTTTTCATCCACTCCTTCCCCATGGCCCAGCCTGTAGCTGTAAAATCCAACTTATCTTATTGTATTTAGAGTTGATCTGAATCTATGCCCCCTACTGTAAAACCCCTCACAGTAGTCCCAAATAAAGAGTGCCTTACCTTTTGAAGAAGTGTCATGAATAATATTTTTCTTTAACAGAAAAAAGTCGTCCCCCTGAAGCAAGAAAGTATGGAGCTATTTAATCGGATAGATAGAGCAATATAAGTCTGTGCAGAGAAGGGGCAACTGGTTCCAGGTGGAACAACTAGTTTCAACTTGTTATAACTAGAAAATGCTTCTAAATTGTCCTAGTGAAGTGTATACACTGGGACAATAGAGAGCCAAATGTCCAAAAATAAATAATTACAAACTAAAATTGCTAAATATTTTTGCTATCACCTTCAGTCAAGTGAATAGCAATTCAGAAAGTTTCAGTCTACCACCCTGGCTAAACAGAATAACAGAGTCATAAGCCTGAAATGGTTAACAAACCTACCCAAAAGAGACCTGATCCCCTATTAGTGAGGCAAACTTGATATTTGAATAACAGATTAAAAATTGTGCATGTCTATGTAATTTTAGTCCAACCATATTAACAAGTAAACATTGTAACATATAATGTAAAACATAAAGTTACATTATAATCCTGAGAGTTTGCGACACATTCTGAATGTTAAAACATCTTAGGTATTTTGTGTAGCTTGCTTTTTAATATCTTAACCCTAATGTCAACTCTTTGTGGATGACAGCTATAACAATCAAATTTAAGCATACTAAATGTTGTCATTTAAAATTTTAATGGTATAAATAATTATTATAAAATATGTTGATTTCTCATTGTCAGTGAAAATTACAATGCAATACACAGCAAGCTTTTAACTGAGTGAAAATGGTTTTTATAGTGTCAGTTTATGGCATTGCATAAATAATTGTCTAAGCAACCAATTATATGTTTATTAGGGAAACATATGGCAAAACAACTGAAAGGTTAGTGTAAAATGTTTATATTGTTTTCTTTTTGAACATTTGTGTTACATTTAAATGCTGGTATTTCCAAGTTTATATTTATTAATATAATGAGCTCCAATTGGGAATATTTTGACATTCAAATACAACTAGAAAGTGTTATGTTGACTACAAAATCCAAAATGTGACACAGTTGTAAATATTTTTATGAACACATGCATCATTATACTCTACAATAATTTTTTTCTTGCAAAGTACAAGGGCACATTGTAATTCTATGAATCCCAGGAAACATGCAAATGGCCACAGGGTAAAACCAAAAATTACAAAATATCCCTGATAAGTCCAATGGACCTTGAAAGAGGAGGAGGGAGGCATCTGATAGCCAATTAATGGCACTTTAGACTTCAAGAAATATCCTAAAAGTCCAAGGTCTGAGGAGTAACAGGGTTCTCAGAGCCACAGTGGTATCTCAAGATATCATTTCGTCATTTAGACAAAATGTCTACTGCTAATTACTGCCAAAGTTTTATTGCTTTCATCTTCAGGTATTCTTAAGCTCAGTTGGCCCATTTGGTAATGCAAAGCCCTCTAAGCATTGACTTTGTCCTCCATCCAACCTTAGCTGCTATGCAGTATAAAGGCAACCTTCACCTTTTTGACAAATGTATTTACAGATTATGTTTGAAATTTAAAATAACTCAGTATATAGAGCAGTCTGCATGTGTGCATGCATTAATTTTATCCTATACCTGAGGGATTTTATGTTACATTTGTAGGACCCTAATTAAGAGTACACTATTTGGAGGTAGATAATTAGCATTTGAAGGTCCTTGATTGGGGATTCATACTTCAGAAATCTTATACAAACTCTTTATACATCATTAAGTAAATATGCAATGCAAGGCTCATACTTAACATTATGAATATTAAAATGTTTTATTTGGGAAGAATAAGGGATGTTCAGTATATATGGTTGTCTAAAAAGAGCGTATAGTACATTCACACGTCATACCCGCAATTTTTCTCGCCCTCTTCTTTTTCTTAATCAAATATTCTGATACCTGAAACAAGTAGAAACATGGCTCTTCCTTCTATCAAGTTATACTTTTATCTGCTTTAAACTGAGAATTTCAAAGTTCTTGTAAAAGTACTTCAAATAGACTGGGCGCAGCGGTTCACGCCTGTAATCCCAGTACTTTGGGAAGCCGAAGTGGGTGGATCACAAGGTCAGGAGATTGAGACCATCCTGGCTAACACGGTGAAACTCTGTCTCTACTAAAAATACAAAAAAATTAGCTGGATGTGGTGGTGGGCACCTGTAGTCCCAGCTACTTGGGAGACTGAGGCAGGAGAATGGTGTGAACCTGGGAGGCAGAGCTTGCAGTGAGCCAAGATCGCGCCACTGCACTCCAGCCTGGGTGTCAGAGTGAGACTCCATCTCATAAAAAAAAAAAAAAAAAAAAAAAAAAAAGGTGCTTCAAATAAACACCAACACTATAAATTACATTATGTGGTTTTTTATATACTTGGTGATAAATGTTTGTATGTTTATCAGAATCCATTCTGAGGTCTACTTTCATTGTAACATGTTCCACCATGGCAGGTTAGAAAGAAATTTTATACAGACACCATCTGTCTCTATTTACTAAAAGAACCTGACAATCGTTCACTGCAAACATTTGCTTAGGTTAATACACCGCAACTCCTCTGATTGTCAATACCATATTAAATTTATACATAATAAACACATTAATACATATTAACACTTAAAGTAATAACAGAACACACTAAAAATGGATATTTAAAGATAAGCAATATAAATTAGTGTTATTTACAGAAATTCTGAGCCTTAAAATGAGAAGCTTCAAATACAATAAGCACACAAATCTAAATTTCATTTTACAAAAACAACACATTGTCCAAATGATTATAATTGTAAGTAGTACATTAATATGTATATACCTAATTAACGTACAATATTGATTATAAACCACTTGATAGTCACAAAACTTTTAAATGAATTTGTACTTCAATAATTACATAGAATAATTTATGTATCTTTCTTTTTATCTTAGTATCATAAACTCAGAACACATGCACTATCATTGTAAAATGTTCCACGACGGCAGGTTAGAAAGAAATTTTATACAGCCACCATCTGTCTCTATTTACTAAAAGAACCTGACAACTAAAGAAATGGGTGTCCTTGGCCATGTTCTGCTACAGACACTCCTGCATCAAATCCTCTGGCCTCCACATCTGGCATGCTGATTACGGAAGATGTTTTCATCCTGTTGATGATGTTGCACCCTGTTGCTGCCTACTTAATATCTAGTCTCTTCTATTTCCTTATCAGCAAAGTTTCCATTTTGTCTAGGGTAACATTGTGCGAGGTGATAAACTGCATTTCTCAGCCTCCTTTGCAGTTCAGTCTAGTCATGAGACAGAGTTATTACAAATGAATATCTGCTAGGGATTTCTGGGAAATTTTGTTTTCTTGATGTAAGTATCACTTCTTTGTCTTCATTGCTTATTTACTCCTGTAACTATTCTGGCATGGATTGCAAATATGAAGCCACAGATGGAGCATGACCATACAACCATATGTTATTAAAACAAATAAAAGGCTTGTACTCAAGATGGTCAGGCAGAAACACAGAAGGAGATTGGGATGTTGCTGATACTATAGAGCCTCAGCTGAAACTCCAGACTGCTTGCCTTTGAATATTTCTTTATGTGAGGAGTCACTGGTAATAATTCTATTACTTGTAGCCAAGGAAAATCCCAAACTGCTCTAAAAGTCATGGTAACTTATTTTCATCCTACGTGTCAAAAACAAGACCAATATTAAATCATAATTCACTAGAAGACATTTCCAATAAAATATAATTTTACGTACATTTATTTTAATTTTTATAAGGAAAATACATGGCTAAATTTTTTAGCCATGATAATCTGAAATTCACATTTTGGGGGCAAAAAATAAACCAGTCATAGAGAATTAGTCTCAGTCTATATATATATATATTTTTTGAGACAGAGTCTCGCTCTGTCGCCCAGGCTGGAGTGCAGTGGTCAGATCTCGGCTCACTGCAAGCTCCACCTCCCGGGTTCATGCCATTCTCCTGCCTCAGCCTCCGGAGTAGCTGGGACTACAGGTGCCCGCCACCTCGCCTGGCTAGTTTTTTGTATTTTTTACTAGAGATGGGGTTTCACTGTGTTAGCCAGGATGGTCTCTATCTCCTGACCTCGTGATCCACCCATCTCGGCCTCCCAAAGTGCTGGGATTACAGGCTTGAGCCACCGCATCTGGCCTCAGTCTATATGAGCCACCGCACCCGGCCTCAGTCTATATTTTGAACATCTGTATTTATTTTGTATGGATAATCTAACTTTGAATAATATTGAGGATAATAGTAATTGTTGATGATGATAAATGGAATCATAACTTTACTTTTGAACATTTATGTAGCATACCATGTACTTTTACATACCCATTATATTTATACTTATAATTACTTAAGTGAAATATTTATTTTCATAATTTTAAAATAAAAAATAATGCGACTATTCTTTTACTTACCTTTGTTATGGTTCTAGGAAGAGTTTGGAAGAAAAGTTCATGTGGGTCAGTAATAATGGAGTTAAAACAAGAGTGAAAAACATGAAAATTATAGATAGAGTTAACACTCTGAGGGAATTGGTGAGTTGAACGGGCAAGAAGCAATCCACACATACCTTAGGCCTCTGGAATCCTGGCAGGATGAGACCCTTGACCACTGCTGCTTAGAGAAGTGGTAAGATAAGTGGTATTTATTTGTTTATTTATTTATTTGTTTATTTTTTTAAGATAGAGTTTTTTTTTTTTTTAATGACCCCATCGTATTTCTTTAGATATAGGAGTTTTGAACTCAAATACATAGGAGAAAATAAATTAAGATTGTGCTATCCTGCAACTTATTACCAGTGACATATTGCAAAATGAAACAGCCTGGAAAAGAGGATGGGAGAAAAGGGAAGCGGGGGAAGGAAGACAAAGAAAAGGAATTAAGTTGAACAAGTGGAATTATTTTTCTTTTTTTAATTCTTGGGAACTATGAGGTCCTTGCAACCACCGCTCGTTTCTGCAGATTATTTTCCAAACATGTACAAAATTGAACCAAAACAGAGACTCCCTTAACAACCTGAAAAGGTGCAACATCAAAAGCTATGATGATCCAGTAGCAAGTGTTCCAGTCTTCAGTCGCCAGCTGCTTCCACCTCCTATGCCCAATTTAGCAGGATGAAAGCATCTTCCGTGTGATCAGCAAGCTTGGAGATGTGGAGGCCAGAGAGTTTGGTGCAGGAGTGTCTGTAGCAGAACGTAGGCAAGAACACCCATTTCCCTAAGCTTGACTTGTTCCCACAGCAGACTTTAGGCCTAGCGGAATTGTCTTACATGAATTCTACAGGGCAGTCTTGTCCATTGGACTGGGCAGTCTGACTTAAGCACCACTTGGACTATTGTCTTCTCCTGGGACCCCATCTTGTCTGCACCTGTTTGCAGGACAGCCTCAGGTGCCCTGGGACCCCACATCATAGCTCCTGTGCAAGTGGACCTTTCCTGAATGGTGGAGAAATCTAGGGGTTAACCCCCGTGGCCATGCACCAGCCCATCCACTTCCTGCCCATATTGCAGCTTCCCACAGGCCCACAGCAACCAACCACATAGCTTTACTAGTATGTGTGTGCACGGGCAGGTTTTGCCATCCTTGCCCTACCAGTGCATATGTGTTTATGCACCTTGCTCTGCCACTGCTGAGGCAAAGTTCACTCGGACCCTATGCCCCCACTAATCTGCAATGTAGTTATAGCCTTGGAAGACACACACCCAGCCAGCCCAGCCCCACCAGTGACCCACCCTTGCACCAACTCTGCTGGAAGAGTGAAACTAGGCAGTGAGAATAACAGATCCTCCCACACCCTGAGCAACCACTCCTGCCTGTGTCACACAGAGAGCATACACAGTCCTGTTCCTACCAGTTTCCTGACCTCATGATAACACCACCACCAGCAGGACAACACACAGTCACTAGGAGGGATTCCTTGTCCCACCCACCATGATGCCTCTGCCACTGTGGTGAATGCTCACATAGAGGCAGGCATCCTGGCACCCACTAGCACCCTGCCACAACCTATGAGCCTGCACTCCACTGCACTGCCACTGCCACTGCTGTTAGCAAGTGAGAATGAGGACAAATCCCACTGCCACCACATTGTGAAATGCTCTGGCTGACACCACCCTCAGAATATAGTGACCAGTTGTCCAGGAGCAGCTTGTCCCCACCACTGCAGAGGATTCTTACCCTTGAGTATTCAGAAAACAAAGTAGGGGCTAATTCAAGACACCCAGAGTTACAGCACATAGTCCAGAAGTTGGGAGTTGAGCGCTGACCCCTAAAATCTTCCAGAAACAAAGCCAGTAAGCTGAACCCACCTTATACCACAATCAAACACTTAAGGTAATTAAATAAGATAAAAGGGAAACAAACACACAAGCAAACAAACAAAAACAAAGGTCAGCAACTGCAAAGACTGAAGAATCATCAGCCCACAAAGATGAAAAAGAACCAGCACAAGAGCTCTCTGACAGCTCAAAAAACCCAGGTGCGTTTTTTCCTCCAAATAACCAAACTGCCTCCCCAGAAAGGGTTCTGAGTCAGGCTGAGATGGCTGAAATGACAGAAATAGAATGCAGAATATAAATAGAAATGATGGTCACTGAGATGGAAGAGTATGTTGAAACCTAATCCAAGGAGGCTAATCATAGTAAAACAACAAAAGAGCTGACAGACAAAATAGCCAGTATAGAAAAATAATGTAGCCCATCTGATAGAGGTGAAAAGCCCACTACAAGGATTTTATAATGCCATCGTAAGTATTCACAGCAGAATAAGCCAAGCTGAGGAAAGAATCTCAGAGCCAGAAGACTGGCTCACTGAAATAAGATAGGCAGACAAGAATAGAGATCAAAGAATGAAAAGGAATGAACAAACCCTCTGAGAAATACAGAATTATATTAAGAGAAGAAATTTAGACTCATTGGTGTCCCTGAAAGAGACAGGGAGAGTGCATGCAACTTGAAAAATGTATTTCGGGATATCATTCATGAGAGCTTCCCCAATCTAACTAAAGAGGCCAACATTAAAATTCAGTAAATACCAAAAACCCCACAAAGATACTTCACAAGATGATAATTGCCAAGACACATCCTCATCAGATTCTCCAAGGTTGAAATGAAAGAAAAAAGGTGCTAAAAGCAGCTCAAGGAAAAGGTCAGGTCGCCTACAAAGAGAAGCCCATCAGACTAAGAGTGAACCTCTCAGCAAAAACTCTACAAGCCAACAGAAACTGGGGGCCAATATTTAACATTCTTAAAGAAAAGAAACTCCAACCCAGAATTTTATAATCAGCAAACTACACTTCATAAGCAAAGGAGAAATAAGATCCTTTCCAGAGAAGCAATAGCTAAGGGAATTCTTTACCACCAGATATGTCTTATAAGAGCTCCTGAAAGAAGCACTAAATATGGAAAGGAAAGACTTTTACCAGCCAGACAAAAACTCACTTAAGTACACAGACCAGCGACACTATAAAACAACCACACAAACAAGTCTGCATAATAACCATCTAACATCATAACAAGATTAAATGTGTGCATATCCATATGAACCTTTAATGTAAATGGCCTAAATGTCCCCGTTAAAAGACATAGAGTGGAAAACAGCATAAAGAACCAGGGACCATTCGTATGCTGTCTTCAAGAGACTCAGAGACTCATTCATCTCTCATGAAATAACAATAGGCTCAAAATAAAAGAAGAAAAAAGTTACCAAGCAAGTAGAAAACAGAAAAAAGGCAAGAGTTGCAATCCAAATTTTAGACAAAACAGACCTTAAACCAACAAAGATTTTTTTAAAAAGCAAAGAAGGACACCACATAATGACAAAGGATTCAATTCAAGAACAACATCAAAATATCCTAAATATATATCCACCCAACAAAGGAGCACCTACATTAATAAAGCAAGTTCTTACAGACCTTTAAAGAGACTCAGACTCCCATGGAACAATAGTGGGAGACTTCAAAACCCCATGGACAGTATTAAATCATCAAGGCAGGAAATGGACAAAGCATTCAGGAACTAAACTGACTATTGGACCAAATGGACCTGAAGTCCTGTCTTTGTTGGTTTGAAGTCTGTTTTTTAATCTTTGTTGGTTTAAAGCCTATTTTGTCTAAAATTTGGATTGCAACTCTTCCTGTTTTCTGTTTTCTATGTTCTTGGTAGATTTGTCTTCATTCCTTTATTTTGAGTCTATAATTCTTATTGCATGTGAGATGAGTCTCTTAAAAAAAGTGTATTAGTCTGTTCTCTTGCTGCTAATACAGACCTGACTGAGATGGTGTAATTCATAAAGGAAAGAAGCTTAATTGACTCACAGTTCTGCAGGACTGGGGAGGCCTCAGGAAACTTACAATCATGGCAGAAGGGGAAGCAAACACATCCTTCTTAACATGAAGGCAGCAGAGAAAAGTGCAGAACAAACTGGGGAAAAGCCCATTATAAAACCATAAGATCTCATGAGACTTATTTACTATCATGAGAACAGGATGGGGGAAACTGTCCGCATGATTCAATTATCTCCACCTGGTTCCTCTCACAACACATGGGGATTATGGAAACTATGATTCAAGATGAAATTTGGGTGGGAACACAGCCAAACCCTATCAGACAACATGCCAATGAATTGCTTGCCACTCTATGTCTTCTAATTGGGACATTTAGGGCAATTCTAAAGAACTCATCACCCAAAAATAACAGAATATTTTTGTTATTGCCAAATGGCACATACTCTAGAATTGATCACATAATCAAACACAAAACACTCCTCAGAAAAGGCAAAAGAACGAAAATAATAAGAACCACTCTCTTGGACCACATTGCAATCAAATTAGAAATCAAGACTAAAAGTTCACTCAAAATTATACAATTACATGATGTCACTCTCTTCTAGTTCCTTTCTTACTTTTTTGGCTACTGTGGGGATAGTAAAAAACAAACTGTTCTTTTGCTATTTCCTGAAAAATCAGTGTTTACCATAAGTAACCCTACTGTTGATCCTATATCCAAAATATCTCTCATATGTTTTCCTTTCCTTCAAATGAATTGTTTTCTACTACTATAAGACCACATCTCATACTCATAACATCATGCATGATTATATTTATTTATTTTTGATATCCATTTCCCACAAAAACATAAACATTGTTTCTTACAACAACTAAATTATATTGTATATTTATAGGTAAAACAATGAAAGCTGTGCTCAAAAAAATGTAACCTGGAATTGTTCTTTATTGTCTGGCTCTGAGCAATATTTTCTAGTACCATTTTCAGAAGTTTTTCCCTGGAAAATGTCGTTCCAGCTATGCACAAATGGCTTGCAATTATGAAAATGTGATATGCTCTAGCACATGTGACTTGTAACATATGCTGTTCTTTTCCTGTACTGCCCTTCTTCTGCTCCACCAATCAGGTTAATTTCTATTCTTTCTTCAGTGGTCAGCTCAAAAATTACTTTTCCCAGTAAACCTTATTCTAAAATAGTGTTAAGCCTTTCTTCACAGTTCTATAGAGTTTGGTATCTACTTGCATTATATCAATTAGTCATACCAAATTGTAGTTTTCTAGCAATTTTCACAATATTAATAAAAGCTGTTATTTGAGTGCTTTCCATGCAAACATGTATTTTTCTTAGTAACCATGTGAGATGGGGTATGTTGACATTCCTGTTTTATAAATGAGCAAACTGAGGCTCAAAAATGGTTAAGCAACTTGCACAAAGTTTCATGTCTACCGAGTGACAAAGGCAGGACATTGTATTATGAATTTTATTCCATTTTCATACTCCTCTGTAAAAACCTCAACAACCAGCATATTGAATTACTTATAGCAGGGAGCTAATGTGTGTTTACCAAATGTTGAATGAGATAGGAGAAATATAGTAATAGACATGGGAGCATGCAAAATAATCCAGTTAAGTACTTATTGGAGTTGCTCTATCATGTCTGCTTAATTACTGTTCACATGAGAGGCATCAACATTTAAAGGTTAACAGCTCATGTGCAAACTCACATATGGCAAATTCTCCATTTTGTTTCTTTTTTCTCTCAGGTGGGAATGAATTTAGTTGATAGCCAGTTACTTAATTTGCATGTGTAGCAGAAATGCTAAGGAAGAATTGAGCAGAAATGTAGAGAGGATCAATGAAATCATAAAATAACATTCCTTTCTTTCTATCCTGAAAGTCTCTAATGATTCCTCTGAACTCTCCAGTGGCATTATTTTCTAATCCTGGAACCCTTTATCATTTTAATGCTTTGGGAAGACACATTAAGTACATAATTATAAATCACAGTGAGAAGGGTAGAGCAAGAACACTTTGTAGGCTCACTGGTCCCAGTGTCATTTTTTAATGAGAAGATGCGTCTGTGTTTTTAAATAATAAGAGAAAGAAGATTCTGAAGGAAACATGAGCAACTTTCATTTCAGTTGTTATTTTACATCAAAAATTATATGCATTATCTAAAAATATTTAAATCGATAAATTTAAATTTTAAAAAATTAAAACTTTATATTAGCAGTTTATAATTCTTTTACATGTAAAGTTATTTTCCTTCAAAATCCTCATCAAGTTTGTCTTACATATACTATGTTCATTGATGACTTTACTCATTTTCTCCATTTGCTGAAAATGTTATTTTCTTACCATATCATACCCTACCTTTCCAGGGTTTCATGAAATAATAGTCTTAACTGAGTTCATTTGAATTTTTCTAAGGGTTACAAATCTTTTCTACATTATATAACACTCCATTCCTTATATTTACCTTTTTTTGTAAATTGTTTACTCACTTAATAGGCCTTCACTGTGCAACTATTACAAACCAAGCAGTATGCTGGCACCAAAATATAAGGTGGTGAAAAAGACAAAACTGGGTGGTGGAGCTAAGGAATGTGGGAAACAGTGAGCTGGAAAACTGTTCAGAATCATAGACTGGGCTCTAATCAAGAAACATTCCCAAACACCTGTGAATCGTCCCTTCACAATTTCTACCCAGTAGGATCAGGATACTAAGGAAGAGTAACTGCTATGTGCCTTTCTAAATGGGATAATTAAATGTGATTATATTATCCTCATTCTACTTCTTTTATGCTAAATGTATGGATTCAGAAATCACAGAAGGAGGTGAGAAGTAGATAATTTGACAATGTCATATATAGATCTCTGAGTTTAATGGAATCCTATTGTGGTCTAATGTGGGGACCATCAAAAAAAAAATCCTCAACTTGGACCTGATGTCATAAGTGAATGGGGCAATGCGTTGTCTACCTAGAAAAATAATGAATATATTTTTTGTGCTTATGTTAAAAAAAAAGAAATATTTTGAACATGAGGATGGATTCTGTCAGATTCTGTTGGTATTGTCAAAAGATTTGCTTTTCCTCTGTACCAGAAATATCCTTGTGGAAGAATTATAATTTCTGTTGGATTCGGATTGGTCATTAGAGTTGCTTTTTTGAATGAAAGGTGGGTTTGTAGTGCATGTGTCACTTTTGAGCAAGAGCTGAAGAGTCTTCATGAGAGCCTGCTTTCTCTATTTTCCCATGTGTCACGGGTCTTGGCAATCAGAGACAAAGGCTGCTATTTAGCTGGTGTACTGTAATAGAAAAGACTTGAAACAAAGCAAAAGTTGACAAGCAATAAACATTAAAATGTGTAAGAAATAAACCTTGGTTCTTGCAAGCTAATAATATTTTGCAGTTTTTTTTCTGTAAGTTAACGTAGTCTAAGCTGATAATGAAATCAAAACAAAATGCACATTGTATATACCATCATGAAACTTTAAACGAGGAAAGATTTTTAAAAATATATTTTTAATTTTTGTGGGTATTCAGTAGTTGTATATATTTATAAGGTACATGAGATATTTTGATACAGTTATACCATACATAATAATCACATTAGATTATAATTATCAGAGCCACTAAAGAATCAGCTTGAAGAACTGATAGGTGAAAACATGGAAGTCTGAAGAGATAATAAAAAAAAAGCGAACACATCCATCTTCCCAAGAAGAATCTTGGGAGCTACAGAGGCGTTAAATACATACAAGCCCCCAGGGGCTTAATCCTAGGGGCTTAATTCCTAATCCTGAGGGCTTCTCTGTATTTAACACCTTAAATTGCTTGGGGGCCAAGTGTTGTCATTTGGGATGCTTTACTACTAGGACTGATATTAGAGTTGGTAATGGTAGTGTGAGTAATTAATCACGATGAGGTATAAATTGTAATCAATTTAAAAAATATGGAAAATTGGGTAACATTTGAGGATGAGGAAGTGGGATTACTTGGTGAGGATTCTATAGGTGTGGCCACATAATATAGCTATGAGAGTTTGGTAGTGGTTGCTGATTAATCTATGTTTGTTAGTATTTTTATTGCAATAGAGATTACCCAGAGAAGTAGGGTTAAATGGTTAAGAATAAGGTTAGGAGAGATGGAATAAGGAAGGAGAAAAAGTGGAGCATAATTAGACCTTTCTGGGCAGATGCAGTGGTTGAGACTATGATCTGAAATTGGGCAGTGTTTTTGGTATTGTATTTTCTATTCAGATTAGATTTAGTGGAAGGGAGGCTATATTTTGGCTTGCAATGAAGTTTGAATATGGTGTTGCACGGTGCATTGTGGTTGAGTAAAATCCTAATAAGTTGGAAAATTTAAGTATTTGTGATGGGTATTAAAGTTTGAGGTTATTAGTGATAAGGTTGAGTTATAGTGCTAGTGAGAAGCCTAGAATAGTCATGCCCAGAACTGTGAACTTTGTATGGAGAGGCATAATTATTTGGGGAATTGATATTGGGGAGATACTGTTGGAGATGAAAATCTGGCAAAAATGCTACCAATTGCTCAATGTTTAATTGAATTAATTAGGAGGGGATTATTTTTGTTGATAACAACTAAAGTTGTGAAGCGAAGTTGTCCTAGCAGTGCGAAGAAGATAATTCAAGTACTGTAGACAGCCGTTAGGGAGATGGCAATGAGTGTGATTAAGAGGGCTCAGGCATTGGTATATGACGTATTTGTGGCTTCAATAATAAGGTCTTTGGAGTAGAAGCCTTTCAGGAAAGGTCTACCCTTGAGTGACAGGCTGCCAATAATATGTGAGGAAAAGGTAAAGGGCAGGGCATTAAATAGCCTACCTATGTTTTGAATATCTTGCTCATGGTTGAGGTTATGAATAATAGACCTGGAGCATATAAATAATATAGCTTTGAAAAAGGCATGTGTACAAATATGAAGAAATGCTAGGTAAGGTTGATTAATGCCAGTTGTAACTATTATGAGTCCTAGTTGACTCGAGGTGAAAAATGCCACAATTTTTTAAGTGCCATTTTGTGTTAGAGCACAGATTGCTGTAAATAGTGTAGTAATAGCTCCTAAGCATAACGTGAGCATTTGAATAGGTATGTTACTCTTTGTTAGGGAATAACATTGGATCAGTGGGAAAATGCCTGCTACAACTAATGTGCTAGAGTGGAGTAGGGCTGAGATGGGTTTTGGGCCTTCTATAGCTGACAGGAGTTAGAGGGGTGGAGAGCAAATTGAGCTGATCTGCTAACTGCTGCTACTAGAAAACCAATTAGTGGGAGAGTACTGGGGCTAGGTTTGAGGGTAAATATTTGCTGAAATTATCATATATTGGACAAGAGAAATCATGCTATTGCTAGGATAAAGCCGATGTCTCTGATGCAATCATGTCAGACTGCTTGAAGGGTTTCCGTGTTGGTGTCTGTCCTGCCATACCATCAGCCAATTAGCAGGAAGGATCTAATACCTGTTAGGTTTTGACAGGAAGGTAAAGGTTAAAGAAAGACAGAAAGAGAGTAGGCAGCTCTACAGCAACACAGGTTTATTGCCAGCACTACCTGCGGAGGAGGTGGGGGACCAGCTTAATGCCAGAGCCCACTGCTGCTTACAGGCTGGGGCAATTTATAGGTGCAGGGTTGATGCTCTTTGCGGTATGTCTTGCTGTCTGGGAGGATGTTGATAAGGATGTTCCTTCAGTTGTACCTTTGTCTGGCAGGGTATGATAAGGATGTTCCTGTGCCTTGTGGTCAAGTGGTTAGGCAGGATGGTTCTCATGGCCCGAACTCCCATGGAATGTTTCACTCTGATCAGGGTCTGCAAAGTGGTGCTTACAAAATGGTGCAGTTTGGACTAACAATACCTACCCCTTTCCATTCGATAAAGAGTTGGAATAGGTTGTTGGCAGTGACTAGAATTAGTATAGTAATGAGAAAAATGAATAGATATTGAAGAGTTGATTTATGTTGGGACTGAGTATATATATATATATAATATTGAGAATGCTATAATATATCATGTGACTAATAGTGCTATTGGAATGAATATTGTAGAGAAGTAATCTAGTTTAAAGCTGAGTGAGAGCTTTAGGGTTTGGACTGTCATTCAATGTCATTTTGACACAATAGTTTCTTGGCCTGCATAGATAAATCTGGTGGTGGGGATCAGGCCTATAATAAAGGTACATGCAATGGATGATTTTACATCATTGGGGTACAAACTGTCTTTATAAATGCTAATTGAGGTAATAATAATTGGAAAAGTTAGTAGGACTAGTGAGTCAGCATAAAGAAAGAAAATGTATTTATTACTTTTATTTGGAGTTGCACAAATATTTTGGGTTCCTAAGACCAACAGCTAAGTCTTATCCTCTAAAAATTAAGAAAGCCTTATTGTTAAATACAGAGATGTGAATTAGCAGTCCTTGCATACTTTGTTGATAGGTAAGAAGTTATAGACTTCTATTATTAGATCCATAATCGAATGTTTTAATTAAACTACAGTTACATTATGTAAACCCCAAAATTACCCCAACACTACAGCTACATTATAGAAGCCCCAAAATTATAGCTTGGGGTTTAGTGATAACAGGAGAAGGGTTAGAAAATGTTTACATATTAGGGTATTTTCTCATGTGAAGGATGATTTAATATTATAAGTGTGATATATGAATACTCCTCATTGTGTAATAATTAATATATACAGAGAATAAAGGGCTGTAATAGATTACATTCTACAAACATAATGGTAAGGTTAGATCAAGAGAATGAGGCTATGGCTATGGTTTCTCTTACTAGATTAATGATGGGGATAGGACAAAGTGAGTGAAGTTGGAAGTTGTTGAGGTTCGAGGTTGGGAGAGGTTGGGGTGTCATAATGTGGTTGTTATCATCATGGGACAGGAGAAGCGTTTGAAGGCCCTGGGCTAGCAGTATGGTTTGGCAATGGACTTATTCATAGTTTGAGTTTGCAACACTGAATAATATGGATGAGGTGATTCAATGGGCAATTATTATGGTCGTTACTCCTAGAAAACTTCAGGAGGTTTGGATGAGGATGGCCAAGATGACAAGTGCTATGAGGCTTTCAGAGGAGTAGGCAATGAGTGACTTTAGTTTGGTGCAGGCAGATGAAGCTTGTTATAATTATTTCTCATACAGATAGTATGAAGAAGGGGTATAATATAAAACCTATTAGGAGTTTAAGGATTTAGTTGACTTGCATTATTCAATAGCCACCTCATTTTAGGAGTACTGCTGGGAGGACTATTGACCCAGCAATGGGGGCCTGATTTTGGGCTTTTGGCAGGCACAGGTGGAGCCTACAGAGGGGTATTTTTACTATAAATGCTGTGATGTATCATAGTCATAAAAGACTATTGGATTAGGAAGTTGTTATTTCTTGAGCACTATATGATGTAATTAGTATATTTAGGGAGTCTAGGGCATTTGGAGTATAAATGAGTATTATGAGTAAGGGTAGAGATCCAAAGAGCGCATAGCAAAAAATGTCTAGTCCTGTGTTAAGACATTCTGTTTGATTGCCTCAGCAGGTAATGATAACTACAGTAGGGACTAGTGTGGCTTCAAAGAGGATCTAACGTAAGATAATTTTGTGGCAGTAAATGTTGTAATTTAAAATACTTGTAGGGAAATTAATATTGAGATGTAAAGATTTTTTTTTTTTTTTAAATGTGAGTGACTCTTTGGAGAGGGATATTGGCTCACTATGATTATGAGAAGCAATGGTCAGGCTGTTAAGGTTAGAAGGGGTGGTGATAATGAGTTGAAAAATAGGTTAGTGAAAAGTTAGATGTATCATCATTAAATTGTTTAAAGAAGCTACCAAGCTATCTTAAGGGCATCTGTGTATTTAACACCTGTGTAGCTTCTCAGCCAAGCACTTAAAGTCATTCAAGGCCATTGGTCAACAGGGCCAGCAGTTGGGAAGACAAATTGGATGCAGAACAGATAGTAGCTGGGACTCTTGTCTATGTCTGCCACCATATGTGAACATTATGGCTTTTAGAGAATAATGGCTACAGCTTCACTTTTATCCTCCAAATCTCATACAAGATCCTTTTTAGAATATTTCTAATTTGGAATCCTAGAGGGATAGAAGGTCTGGGAAATCCAGTTTCCATCTTAACCAAGTAGATATTAACACAGTCCAAGAAACAGAGCATGCATTCAGCTTAAAAAAACAGTTTAGGCTGCCCTGAAAATCATTTTATAATACCACTTAAATATAAACACTTTCCAACTTACTCTTCCTTAACTTGCTGAGAAGAACAACTGCATAACACAATAATTATGCCAACAAGATTATATTTCTCTCAAGGCTCTTCATCTAATAGAGTTGTAACTTATATTTCCATAATTAAATCAAATAAATTAATGTCTATAATTCAGGTTTCCAAAGCAGAAATGTAAATATAACACTCATGCTTAGTATCCTCGGAATATAACTTTTAACTATGAGGTTTTTTGTGACCATAAAATTAGCAAACATTGTTTGCCATCAGAAATTGTATTTTTTTCACTTAAGTATGAAATATTTAGCATGGAAATTTGCTCACTTAATCTGTATCTTAGCTCTTCATCCTAGTATAGGTTCTCATCAGGGGCTATTTTGCCTTACTCTTTCATATGGCTGCATTAAAAAATCATAATAAAATTGTCCCGGACAGAGCAGAATCAAACCCAAGGCAAAGTTTGATTTTGTTCCACAGTGGTTTCACTTAAAATTCATGACCACAGACTTCACAGAAACTTGATATTGCTTAGAAATCTAACATGTCCCCCCGTGTTACCACTTTTCACTCTTGAGACTAATTTAGACTTTTAACCTTTTTTCTTAATATTTAACTCCTGTACGTCTTCTTTTTCAGCCACGGGTCTCATGTCAAGATTGTTTGAGGGAATAAAAGTATTCAAGGAGGAGTTCAAATTCTTAACCCCAAATCTCGAAGCCATCCTGTGCCTAAACTATGATCTTAGTCTTTTCTCCTGCTAAATGGAAGAATTATCCTGTTTCTCCTTGAAGTTCAAATATTACTTGCCCTCTAGACCCCAAAATTCTATTAACTTCCTGTTTTATATTTATTTATCTACTTCTTAAAATTTAACAAAAACTTAATGGAACAGATGACTCCTCCACCTCAGTTTATTATTCTGCCAATGCTCCTTGTTCTAAAATTAGCGCCACTCTCTTATCAGCCATTTGAGCCAAAAACTCAGTAGTCATGCTTGAATTCTCCCTGTATTCATCCAGCCCACCAGCAAATTCCAGCTACAGCTCCAAAATACATCTCAAGTCCACTATTTTTTTCATGCCAATTGCTGTTACTCTAACCATGCCCCAATCATCTCTTACCTCAGATTTTGCAATAATCCATTTGCTTCATTTCACTTTGCCTGGCTCAAATCCTGCTAATTTGCTTGCTCAGTCACTAGAGCTATGGGAACATAAAGAGTTTTCAAAGTTGCTCTCTTAAGAACCATGACTTGTGGTGTGGAATGATGTAACAGTGTTTTTAAGGTGCATCACCTCAGGGTCCCGTCAAATCCTTTTGGTAATAGTGCCCCCAAAAAACTTCTTTTTGTTAGTCTATTTGTGTTACTACAAAGGAATACCTGAGACTGAGTAATTTATAAAACAAAAAGAGGTTGAATTTGCTTATGATTTTGCAGGGTATACAAGAAGCGTGGTATAGGCATCTGCTTCTGGTGAAGCCTAAGGAAGCTTACGATCATGGCAGAAGGTGAAGGGGAGCAGGCACATCACCTGATCAGAGTGGGAGCAAGAGGACAGGTGAGGTTTCACACACTTTTAAACAACCAGATCTCCTGAGAACTCACTCACTCTGGTGAGGACGGCACTAAGCCATTTGTGAGGGATCTGCCTTAAGAAATAAACATCTCCCACTGGGCCCCACCTCCAACATGGGGGATTATATTTCATCATGAGATTTCAAGGGGACAAATATCCAAACTATGTCACTCTTACTTTTAGATATCTTCGTAACCAGTGTTGCCTACAAAATCTGTGATAAAATGTAGCTGCAAACTTAAGGGGACACATTCAAGCATCTACTCTTTTAAATAGTCGTGTGGAAAAGGAAGTCATAAGCTTACTATCCCATAATCTTAGACTGAGAGAAAACTCTTTCAAGAACACTCTCACCAAACTCTGTAGTAGTTACAACAGAAAAGTAGGTTTTGTACTTGAATAAATATACATCTAGTGAATGTTATATCACTCACGTGTCTTATAAGCACTGCCCATAAGTATGAGTGTTTCCTTAGGAGAACCTTCCACGTGATGCAGTAGAAGAAATCATATTTATCTCCTTTCACTACTTCTCTTACAATATTTAAGATATTTTGTTCTGGCATCATTCCATATGACTACTGGTCATTAGCAGTTTTGTGAACTAAAATGTGTTGATTTTAAATTATAAATCCTATTTCTATGCATTAGCTTCAATATGGGAAGAACTGAAGTCCTTCTAAACATTCTGTTACATGTCCCACTTACTAATGTTCTGATTGTATGCTGCTGTTGTTAAATATTAAAAGTGCCATAAAGGGAGGAACTGTATCTGTGGTGCTTAGTATTGTATCTGTCATTCATTAAATCAGCAGCAAACACATTTTCTAAATCGGTAATTGTTAAATGGATGAAAGAATAAATGGATGATGAATGAATTACACAACATATTATACTAGTAAAATTTGAGTTAGTGAATGGCTGAACTCCTCCTGTCTATTGGATTACCAATTCTTCCTTCTGGAAATATAACTATTGTAATGTGGGGATGCTGATGTCCGTACTACACATCTAGTAGGCAGTAAAAAGAAGGTATGGTTTGAATTACAGACTTGGAAATTATAGGCATATGAAAGAAATTTGAACCTGTTACATATCCAGGGAGAGAATGGAAAATAATGACTTGCCTCAAATAGAAATCTGGGTATTACGCTGGCAGCAATTAATATTTATTAAGCAATTACCTTATGGCATGCATTATGCCAACTGATTTACATGAATGACCTAATTTATTCTCAGTTTTACAGGTGAAAAACTAAAGATTAAAGAGCTTAAATTTCACCTCCAAGGTGGTTATTTCTAACCGTAGAAGGCAAGATATAGAACACAGGGAGCTGCTATTTATAAGTACTCTGCTGTCTTATTCAAAAAGAATTGCGCCATGAAGAATAAGAGTCCAATAAATAAGAGAAAATTAGTATAATTTTATATGTTATTTGCATTACGCCATTCTCGCATTGCTCTAAAGAAATACCTGAGACTGGGTACTTAAAGAAAAGAGGTTTAATTGGCTGACGATTCTGCAGACTTTACAGAAAGCAGTATGCTGGCATCTGCCTGCCTTCTAGGTAGGCCTCAGGAAGCTTACAATCATGGTGGATGAAGAAGGGGGAACAGGTCCATCACATGGCAAAAGCAGGAGCAAGTGAAAGAGTATGGGGAGTAGGAGATGCCACATACTTTTAAGTGACCAGATCTCACCAGAACTCACTATTACGAAGACAGTTACCAAGCCATGAGAGATCCACCCCCGTGATCAAAACACCTCCCACCAGGCCCCACCTCCAGCATTGGAAAGTACAATACAATATGAAATTGTATTGGGAAGCGACAAATATTCAAACTATATCTGTGTTCAAGGTGTTGTCTCTTTCCATATTTAGAAAATTACTTTCAATTACTTTGTCAGGTTCCTTTGTCCTCTTCAATTGAAAGGTGGCTTTGAAAATTATTCAGTGACTTTGGTTCTGTTGTGTTTATTTATTTTTGCCAGGTCCTATCGTTTATCGGAGTTTGGGCTTAGCTCCACAACTTCGTGAGAGTTGTTAGCTATTTATATGCACAGATTTATGACTTCTGATAATAACTGACTTCTAAGTGATCCCTCAAATAAAAACCTCAGAGCTAGCAATTTTGAAAATTATTAAGCAGACTTATTAATCTTCCAAAGTACAACTATAGGATCCCTCAAGAGGGCATTCTAGAAAATGCCCTCTTTATACCAACTACTTGACCACAGCTTTTTCTTATATTTCTAATGGAGCAAAATCTACACCCTCTCATCAGTTCACAGAATTGGGCAAGTTGTGTCAATCAGTCTTTTCCTAGAAATGTTAGAAAACAGAACTAGAGAATAAGACCTGTACTTCTAATGGTAGTTGAAATTCTAACATTTAAAAATAAGAGTCCATCAACATACAGGTCCAGCCAGGTGAAACACAAAGGAAAAGGCCAATTTTTGAAAAGATAATACACTTGATTAGCATTCTTACAAAGATAAGCAGAGACCAGAGGGAGCAAGAGACCTGTTGACATAAGAATCCCTAATTCCAACTGGCTGTTGAGACCTAGTAGGATTTCTATTGTTGAGTTCTGTGAGATGTTCCAGTACATTACAACAAATTCCTATTTAAACCTGGGCTAGCCCAGCTTACTTTCTGTTACTTATATTCAGAAGAGTGCTAACTATTACATGTTCCTTAGATAATCCCTGGGTTGCATTTCTAGAGTCAGACTCTGCAGTTTCTTTGGTTACTGGACACAATTTCAACCTAATATCAGGATAAAATATGTTTTCTTTCTTTGCTTGCTCTATGTTTTAGTCAAAAAATTATTTTTTTTATACTGGCATCTATTGCATTATCCATCACAGCCTGCTGTATTGTAGCCACTTATGCATGTTTATCTCCTGCAACACTCTTTACCCCTTTCCTGGAGGTCAAGACAATACTTTAAACATCATTCTATCAGTGCTATTACCTAGAGTAGTTCTTGGCATACGGATGGGGCAAAATAAAATATATAGTAAATTACGTTGTATGATTTGAATATTTCACTTAAATTATAAATACATTAAAGGGTGAAAGTGTTGGTATTACTTCATTTAATCCAATAAAATTTGTAATGTGTTCAATGAACAGTATAATATTAGTTCCCAGAAAATGACCTAATTTATCCTGATCAGGTCATTACTAAATAGTTTAAGAAGCTGTGTATTAATGTAACTGCAATTTATGATTTTATAAATAAATTTGAGTGTGCCTTTAACTACAGGCTACATTCCAAGTATTATTGTAAGAAGTGATTCATGCATGTCGTGCTTTGCAGTAACTTTCTTCAATTATTAAATGACTTTGTTTTACAGTTTATCATGTGACCAGGCAATTCATAAACTTCTCAGTAACAGGAAAATTACTATATATTAATTCAAAATATGTTTACAGTGTATGAATCATTAAAATGCATTTTAAATTATGTTTCACCAATTTGGAGCAGTAATTGAGTTATATTCATCTGACAGAGTACTATGGGTTTTGTTTTGTTTTGTTTTTCTTCAGTTTGTCAGTCCTTGGATTATGAGTGTTAGCACAGTTTTGACAGCAAGATATTTCATCAGAATAAGGGAAATACTTCACAGAATCTAAGATACCTAATAATTTTAACCAAGGAAGAACTGAGGAGTCTGCCTTAAGATGGACATGGATTTACCAAAAATCAGCAAAACAATTAAAAGAGAAAAATGTCAAGTAAAAAGTAAAAAAGAATTACATTTGTGTTAAGGTCACCAAAAAGTAATTCTAATACTTCACCAACAAGTAAGTAAATAGTTTACAAATACAAGAAAAAAATAGAGAATAAGACAAGACGGATGATCAAAACACAGGGAAATGATCAGATATCAGGTTTTTTCATTAACATAGTAGATAATTAATTTATTTTTTCTCATTTGCTCTCCAAATCTCACCTAAGAGACAGCCAAAAGAGCAAACATAAATGAAATAATATAACATAAAACAAAAAATATGGAGTATATCCGTTATAAAAAGAAGAACATGAGAAAGGAGTAATAAACATATAGGATATTTTAGTACCTTATAAAGATGAAAACCTATGGGTAACATATATTTGTCTGTTGTACCAATTACCTTGATGACCTTCCATAGTCTACTCTATTGACAGGAAAAAAACCCACAAGAATAACACTATCATATCAAACTCAATTCAGTGGGACACAAGGCTGATCTTTTTACTTTGTCAGTTAGCTATGCTGCTGAGCTGTCTCTTTGCTCCTGTCCCCTTTCCTTCCCTTTATAGCATTTCCACATCAACAAACTTAAGAAGGGGGACCAGACGATACTCCATTAAAAAAAAATGTTTGTTCAAGAACACACTCTTAAATAAAGAGAAAATTACCAGTTCATACATTTAAAATGAGAAATTGAATTATGATTATTTGTCTAAATTTTGGCCAGTCATCTTACTTTGTTCTCTAATAACTTGTTTAACAGGTTACTTTTTACTGTATATTTTGATAGTAATTGCTGAGCCATTGACATCTGTCTTTTTCCTTGTTTCTCAAACTGTTATTTGAAACTCTATATATCATCATATCAAGCAAAATCCACTCTATCATAAGCTTAATATTGCCCTCATGTAAAAGAGAGAGAGAGAGAAACAGAAATATGTCTCTATTGTTTAAGTTTGGTGTCATTTGAAGGATTCTAACACAATAGGTTAGAGCTGACATTGGATATGGCAATTCGAAATACTTAAGAATTGCACAATTGCAAAAATATGGAACCAGCCCAAATGCCCATCAGTCAATGAGTGGATAAAGAAATTGTGGTAGATATATAAGATGGAATAGTACTCAGACATAAAAAGAAATTAATTAATGGCATTCACAGCAACCTGGATGGGACTGAAGACTATTATTCTAAGTGAAGTAACTCAGCAATGGAAAACCTAACATCCTATGTTCTCATTAATACATGGGAGTTAAGCTATAGGATGTAAAGACATAAAAATGATACAATGGACTTTGGGGACTCTGAGAGAAAGGGTGGAAAGGGGGTGAGGAATAAAAGACTACAAAATAGATTCAGTGTATACTGCTCAGCTGATGGGTGCACCAAAATCTCACAAATCACCACTAAAGAACTTACTTATTCATATAGCCAAATACCACCTGTTCCCCAAAAACCTATGGAAACTTAAAAAAAAAATAACCAAAATAGATAAGCATTGTCAGAATACTACTTCATGCAATTTATGGCTCTTTAATTATTAACAGAGATAGAACTTTACCTAAGTCAGAAATTTTTCTCATTACTATAAACAACAAGAATAGCAGTAATAATTTCTGGAAAGCAAAATGGGATGTGCTGAACAGTAAGATTTTACATTTCATATTATGTTCATCAGACCAATTTGATTTGTGTCATATGCATGTAGGACAGTCACACGTACTCAGATTTTTTTCTTTTCTTTTCTTTTTTTTTCTTTGAGACGGAGTTTCGCTCTTGCTCAGGCTGGAGTGCAGTGGTGCGATCTCGGCTCACTGCAACCTCTGCCTCCCAGGTTCAAGTGATTCTCCTGCCTCGGTCTCCCAAGTAGCTGAAAGTACAGGCACTCACCACCAAGCCCAGCTATTTTTTGTATTTTTAGTAGAGAAGGGGTTTTGCCATGTTGACCAGACTTGTCTCAAACTCCTGACCTCAGGTGATCCACCCATCTCGGCCTCCCAAAGTGCTGGGATTACAGGCATGAGCCACCATGCCTGGCCTCAGATTTTGTTTTTAAAGAAAGAATCATTAGCTAGACATTAATAGCATCAGCAGGCTGACAAGGCATATAACTGAAGTGAAAAAAGTCTGGAGAAAAGTAAAGACAAAATATCAGAACAAATGAAATTCTAGGACTCAGAAGGACAATACTAGTAGATACAATTTTCCTTTAGAAATTTCAGACACTTTAACCTCATCGTTATTGAGATAGAAGCAGTACAAGAATGGGTGACTGTAATTGTTGAGTGGAAGCAAAATCTGAAGGACTAGTTTTATGGGTCAAAAAGAAGTAAAAATGTCTGGCAGGTAGATATAACATTCTCATTATATTTTATGCTTTTACAAAAACTGTAAGAATGTTTTTTTCAGTCTCATATGCTGTATATTTATATCTGAAATCAGAAAAAGGTGTTTGTTAAAATAGGGCCTCTACCACTTATTGTCCATGCGAAATTTGAAATTGTTTTTGTTTAGTGTTAGTTTTAGCATTGGATAAATGAGAGTAAGGAGAGCATCTAGTTTACAGTAGGAAAATTAAATAATATGTTTTATGTTTATCACAAAGAGTCCAGAAAAAAACTTATTCTAAAGAGAGAAATAGAAATTAACTTTAATATCACCTTGATCAGAGATATTGCAGTGTAAAATACTGTATATAGAAAAATATTAAACTCTTGGTAAAACATTTTGTGATACAAATTCCAATACATCTTTACTATCCTCTATAATGTATTAATTTAGAAAAATGCCAGAGAAGCAGTGAACTAATGCATTCTTCATTAGGCAATTTCACATACACCAGCTGATTTGCAGCACACCAAAAATGTGCTATTTTTGTAATAAGGAAAATGAAATCAGAGCAGTATTATCCTACAGTTAATAATTACAGAGTCATGAACTGAAGCCAATTTTAGTTTTAATCCTAAACTCAAAATTCCATAATACCTATTATAACAGCTATAATACCATGCTGTCTGTCAACAGGGAATAGCAAATGGGAAAAGAAAAGTAACTTCCTTGATCTTCATGTTCATATTTAGCTGTAAATCCACCTCTACATCAAGTTTCCTCAATTTTATAGGAAATGACCTCCACAGTAACGGAACACATATTTTGATACCCTCTTTGAGGGTTCTTTGAGATTTGTTCTTTGAGATCTCAAAGCTGGTCTCCTTTGTGTGCCTTACTGATTATCAGTAACAGGGCAACCGGTTCCCTCTGGTGCACATCAGCAATTAATATAAACGTGATGATAATATTGCTACAAGTAGTGGCAAGAACACATTACACACCCGTCTCTGGTAATGCATATACACACATAGAGTTTCTCAGATGAATGTTTCTGTGATATATTTGGAAAAACATTTAAATATATGAAAAAGCTATCCCAATGTGAAGTAAGAAGGAGTTAATCATGAAAGTATGAAGTTGTATGAATAGGAATTGTTTGAAAAGACAGATATCTGTTGTAGCAAAAAGATACAGTTTCAATGCCATAGTAATTATTTTCTTTACATTAAAAAACAAGAGATCATGTTTGATGGTAATTAAGACCAATTTAATAAAATAATAATGGCATTGCTTTATTTCAAGTACCTCACCAAATTATTTCATAAACTTTGCCCCCTCTTAGAATCTCATAGACATACAGTAACATTTCAAATTTTAAACTATACTTATTTATTCTTCAGTGATTGAATGATACGTATTTTTGACAAACAAGAATGATTTCAGATCAACTTTTGAATTTATTTTTCATCATCTAAATACATGGGTGTTTTATAGTTTTTAGTAAAATGTAATAACTCTTTTAATTATGACTTTATTTCTGAAAAATATGTATTTAAAAACAATAACTATGATCTAAAACGATTTTGCTAGAATGCCACCACAGGAATCTAGACAATAGACAAGCATAATGCAATTTACAACATTTTAACATGATTTTACACTACGTACATTTTTAGTGATGGGGTCAAAGTACTATGTGTAGCTGTGTTAAAAGCCACTTAGTTTTCAAAAACAGTATAGGGCCAGTTTTCAAGGGGAATGCTGCCAGCTCTTGCCAGTTCAGTATAGTGTTGGCTGCAGGTTTGTCATAGATTACTCTTATTATTTTGCAGTATATTCCTTCAATACCTAGTTTAGTAAAAGTTTTTAACATGAACTGGTGTGGAATTTTATTGAAAACCTTTTCTGCATCTGTTGAGATAATTATGTGGTTTTTGTTCTTAGTTCTGTTTATGTAATGAATCACATTTATTGATTTGCATATGTTGAACTAACCTTGCATCCTGAGAATAAAGCCTGCTTGATCATAGTGGATTCACTTTTTCATGATTTGCTAGATTCTCTTTGCAAGTATTAATATTCTGTTGAGAATTTTTACATCAATGTTCATCAAGAAGATTGGCTTGAAGTTGTCTTTTTTAGTTGTGTCTCTGCCAGGTTTTGGTAACAGGATAAAGCTGGCCTCATAGAATGAGCTGGGGAGGACTCCTTCCTTCTCAATGTTTTGGAATAGTTTCTGTTGGAATGGCACTAGCTCTTCTTATCCTGTGTTCCGCCCCACCCCCCACCATTGGTAGGCTATTTATTACTGATTCAGTTTTGAAGCTCAGTATTTGTCTGTTCAGCGAATTAATTTCTTGGAAGGGTGTATGTCTCCAGAAATTTGTTGATCTTTTCTAGGTTTCTAGTTTGTGTTCATAGGAGTTTTTGATGGTTATTTTTATTTATTTGGGGCCAATAATAACATTCCCTTAATCATTTCTAATTACATTGATAAGCTTCTTTAAAAGTGGCATAAGACAAGGATACCCTCTCTCATGACTCCTCCTATTAAGCATAGTATTGAAAATCCTAGCCAGAGCAATCAAGCAAGATAGATAAATAAAGAGCATCACATAGGAAGAGAGGAAGTCACACTCTCTCTGTTTGCAGATGACATGATTCTATGTCTAGAAAACCCATGGTCCCATCCCAACAGCTCCTTAAGCTGATAAACAACTTCAGCAAAGTTTCAAGATACAAAATCGATGAAAAACAATTATGAGCATTTTTATACACCAACAGCAGCCAAGCCAGGATCCAAATTGGAAAGGCAATCCTAGTCACAATTGCCACAAAAAGGATGAAATACCTAGGAATATAGCTAACCAGGGAAGTGAAAGCTGTCTACAAGGAAAACTACAAAACACTGATTATAAAAAAATCAGAAAAGACACAAACAAATGGAAAAACATCCCATGCTCATGAATTGTAAAGAAGAATCAATATTATTAAAACGGCCATGCTACCCAAAGCAATTTACAGATTTAATGCTATTCCTATCACACCACCAATGACATTCCTCATAGAACTAGAAAAAGCTGTCTTAAAATTCATATGAAATGAAAAAGTGCCCAAATAGCCAAAGCAATCCTAAGCAAAACGAACAAATCTGGAGGCATCACATTTCATGACTTCAAACTATACTACAGATCTACAATAACCAAAACAACATGGTACTGGTAA
This sequence comes from Piliocolobus tephrosceles, assembly GCF_002776525.5. Taxonomy (NCBI): domain Eukaryota; kingdom Metazoa; phylum Chordata; class Mammalia; order Primates; family Cercopithecidae; genus Piliocolobus; species Piliocolobus tephrosceles. The sequence continues at coordinate 31,456,241 of NC_045455.1, forward strand.
AAACAGGCACATAGACCAGCAGAACAGAATAAAGAACCCAGAAATAAGGCCACACACTTATGATCATCTGAGCTTCAACAAAGCTGAGAAAAACAAGCAATGAAGAAAAGACCCCTTATTCAATAAATGGTGCTGGGACATCTGGCTACCCACATGCAGAAGACTGAAGCTGGAATTTTTCCTTAGACCATATACAAAAATAAACTCAAGATAGATAAAAACCTTAAACATAAAATCCAAAAGTATAAAATCCCTGGAAGACAACCTAAGCAATACCATTCTGGACATAGGAATGGGAGATTTCATAACAAATACACCAAAAGCAATTGGGACAAAAGCAAAAATTGACAATTTGGATCTAAGTAAACTTAAGTGATTTTGTACAGCAAAAGAAACTATCAACAGAATAAACAGACAACCTACAGAATGGGAGAAAATTTTTGCAAACTATGCATCTGACAAAGGTCTAATATCCAGCATCTATAAAGAACTTAAAGAACTTTACAAGAAAAAAGCAACTGCATTAAAAAGTGGGCAAAGGATAAGAACACTTTCCAAAGGAAGACATACATGCAACCAACAAACATATTGAAAAAGCTCAATAGTACTGATCCTCAGAGAAATGCAAATTGGCCAGGCGCAGTGGCTCATGCCTATAATCCCAGCACTTTGGGAGGCCAAGGCAGGTGGATCATGAGGTCAGGAGTTCAAGATCAACCTGACCAACATGGTGAAACCCCATCTCTACTAAAAATACAAAAATGGGCAGGTAGTGGTGGTTTGCACCTGTAATCACAGAAGTTTTGGACCCTTGGCTAAAAGGATTATTTGTCATTAAGAAACACTTGGCAGCCAGGCACAATGGCTCACACATGTAATACCTGCAGTTTGGGAGGCCGAGGTAGGTGGATCACCTGAGGTCAGGAGCTTGAGATCAGCCTGGCCAACATGATGAAACCCCATCTCTACTAAAAATACAATAAAACAAAAACAAACAAACAAAAAAGGCTGGGTGTGGGGGTGTGCGCCTGTAATCCCAGTTACTCAAGAGGCTGAGGAAGGAGAATCTCTTGAACTCGGGAGGCGGAGGTTGCAGTGAGCCAAGATCATGCCACTGCACTCCAGCCTGGCTGATAGAGCAAACCCTGTCTCAACAAAAGAAATGCAAATCAAAACCACAAAGATATAAATTTCATAGAGTCAGAATAGCTATTATTAAAAAGTGAAAAAGTAACAGATGATGGTGATGTTACAGAGAAAAGGGAACAGTTACATGCTGTTGGTGGGAGTGTAAATTAGTTCAACCATTGTGGAAAGCAGTACGGCGATTCCTCAAAGAGCTAAGAGTGGAAATATCATTTCATCCATCATTCCCATTACTGGTTAGCTACCCAATTAAATATTTGTCCTGAATATATGCATGCATATGTTCATTGCAGTACTATTCACAATAGCAAAGACATGGAATCAACCTAAATGCCCACTGATGACAGATTGGATAAAGAAAATGTGGTATATACACACCATGAAATACTATGCAGCCAAAAAAACAAACAAGATCATGTCTTTTGTGAAAAAAAATGGATGGAGCTGGAGGCCATTTTTATTAGCAAACTAATGCAGGAAGAGAAAAGCAAATACTGCATATTCTCAGTTATAACTGGGAGCTAAATGATGAGAACTTATGAACACAAAGGAGAACACAACAGACACTGGGGTCTACTTGAGGGTGGAAGGTGGGAGAAGGGAGAGGAGCAGAAAAGATAACTACTGAGTTCTGGGCTTAATACCTGGGTGATGAAATCATCTGTAAAACAACCCCCATGACATGAGCTAACCTATGTAACAAACATTTGCTTGTACCCCTGAACCTAAAATAAAAGTTAAAAAAAAATTCTAAACAGCACATCTGTGTATTTCATGAAAAAGCTACATTTTGGTACCAATATAATATTAATTTAGAAAAAAAGTATTACTTACATCTATGTTCTGCATAATCTAATTTCTTTTTTCCTGTCTAAATTGGATAATGTTTGTGCTTATCCCTTGATGTAAAGAATTAACAGTATTTTTTTTTTAATTACCAAGAAAATATAGTCATGCTAAAAGAAAATACTAACCTAGATATTTCTTAGCTCAATATATGGAAAAAAGCAAAATATAAAGCAAAAAAGAATGTTCCAAAATACAACTATTCAAAACTGTATTTTCAGTAAATTTATTTTTGTAAGTTGCTAATGATTTTCTGATAATAATTAATTAATAAGTCTGACTTACACAAGTACTGTTAAACTATATTAAACTTTCTTGCTGATATCTATACATATAAAAAACTAAGTATTTGATTATGATACAAAATATTTGGTGACAACAATTTTCAGCATGTTAAACAGAAATATTGATACAGATTTTTATTTTAGTAGAGGAGGAATCAAATTTGCATAATGGAACTTAAGATGCCATATTCAATTGACTGATATTAAACAGCCATATCCAAGATTATGAAGAAATTTTAACAGTTATAGAGCACCTAAAGGGAGGGAAAAATATAGTAGTGTGAGATGCCTGTGCTCACTTTTCATGTGTTTCTTTAAGTCCCTAAGAGTGAACACTATTACTGACTTCCATGGACATGAGAAAAATAAATTTTAAAAGCATAATTATTCTCGGCCTAAATAGATTCTATTATTGAGCAGACTTTACAAGCCCTATAGTACTTCATTGTGTATAGGTAAGATAAAATTGACAAGTTAGCATATGGTAGCTTGATGAAGAATGCTTTTATTAATCTATAAAAATATTCCAAAGAATGCCTGCTGGGTGCCATAATAAAAAAAAGTAATATATTTAAATTCTATAAATTGTGGCATAAGTCCTAGAGGGCAGGGGATATATGTTTGTATACAGAGTAGGCAACAATATAAAATTACTATGAATAGGGTTACAGAGTGAAAGAAAAGAGAAATCAGAAGAAATGCAAAAATATGACTATGTTTATATATTATTCTGTAGGCAAATTATGGTAATTTAAATAGCCCACTAATAAAATGTTATTTGACAGCATAAATGCCATATTTAAAACATTTATTTACTTAACTTTCTGTTAAAATATTGATTACATAACACCTAATCCCTATTGTTTTAAATCAAAGATTATATTTTTTCCTAAATATGTGTGATATTAATGAACACTAAAGAAGGATTCAGCCTTTGTCAATTTTAAACTTATTCTGAAATTTCCACTTGAACTGTTCAGGCTCATGTTGTGTGTGTGTGTATATGTGGGTGTGTGTGTTGTGTGTGTGTGTCTTTGTGTGTGTAGGAATTTATCATATCATAAGGATGAAATAAAAAACAATGAAAACAATGTGATACCTTTTTTAATTTTTTTAAAGTACAAATCGTGCTACACATGCACATATGCAACTGCATAGACAAAAAAAAATGACAGAATATACAATAAATGGTAAGAGTCATTATAAGGTAGACCTTTAAGTATGATTTGAAACCTGAAACTTTGTTCTTTTGTAAATTATTTTTGCAAGACTAAAGTTATTTCTTGAAAGAAAAAATAGGTTTAAATAACTACATTCTGATTTCTCTTGCCACTAAACTATTCACTAATATAGGTAGTTCCAATAATCCAGGGTTCCCTTAGATGTAATGAACTGAAATGATACCCATAATAATCAAGCCCTGCTCATTAGTTTCTTTGAATTTCTCATATTGCAAAGCTCCCCTTGAAGACTAGTATGAGATAAAATAGAACATGTTTCAATATGAGCATTTTGGCTGTAGGAAAGAAAAAAAAAATTACATTTTGGTAAACTTTCCAAAGAATATATCAATAAAAAACGAACATTTAAAAAATGCACATTTTTATAGCCCAAGTTATCCTTTAATGTCCCTATTTTGCTAGACAAGTTTAAGTACATCTGAACATATTTTATATAATAAAAAATTAAAACGGCAGGTATAATTGTTTAGAAAACCACAAGAGTCAATTACATAAGAATATCAGAAGTTGTATAATATTTTATTAAAAGTATTTTAGTCATCATTATTTCCAAAACTATGAAGTAGCCCAATTTCTTGGCTATTATTTTAATTTAGCCATTCTTCAATCACTTTAAAAAGATAGCTAGAGATCAAAGTGTAGATATGACATCCTGAAACCACTGCCATTCTAAATGAACAGTAATCAGAATTTATCTAGAGAGCTCTACTTAACCTCTGCTCACTACTCAGCTAAATAGTTCCAGTGGAAAGTAGGTCTGGAAGCAGAGCCAAGCAAATGAAGGTAAAAAAAAATTCTTTAGAATAATCTTTGTACTTGACCATCAAAATAAACTTTATCTGAACTATCACTTCAATTTGGGGCATAACATGAAGTTATGTCGTATGGTAGGTGCAGCTGGTAATATCTCTGTGATTTATTTCTAGATATACAGGTATATGACTAATTCTTGAACATTTCCCAGGTCTCCTTACTGATGTGTGATATTATCTTAAGAAATAATCATGTCTTCAAATAATAATCATAGTGATAAAATGGGGAAAGTCATAACTTTACTTGTCCCAGCTGCTGATAGAAGATCTATCATTAGAAAAATCACACTTGGAAACTGTTTGGGATGTTTGGAACAAAAATTAGGATAGATAGGTGTATTAGCTAGCTGCTGATAAATACATACCCAAGATTGTCAATAAAAAGAGGTTTAATTTCTACCCAAGACTGGGAAGAAAAAGAGAACTTACACTTCCACATGGCTAGGGAGGCCTCACAATGATGCAGAAGAAAAGGAGGAGCAAGTCATGTCTTTCATGGATGGCAGGAGGCAAAGAGAGAGCTTACACAGGGCAACTTTTTTTTTTTTTTTTTTTTTTTTTTTTGAGACTGAGTCTCGCTCTCCCACCCAGGCTGGAATGCAGTGGCACAATCTTGGCTCACTGCAGCCTCTGTCTCCTGGGTTCAAGTCATTCTCCTGCCTCAGCCTTCCTAGATGGGATTACAGGTGCACGACACCACGTCCAGCTAATTTTTGTATTTTTAGTAGAGACGAGGTTTCACCATGTTGGCCAGGCTGGCCTTGAACTCCTGACCTAGTGATCTGCCTGCCTCAGCCTCCCAAAGTGCTGGGATTACAGGCGTGAGACACTACGCCTGGCTGGAAACTCCGATTTTTAAAACCATCAGATCTCATGAGACTTATTCACTGTCATGAGAACAGCACAGAAAAGGTCCGCCCCGTAATTCAATCACCTCCCACCAGGTTCCTCGCACAACATGTGGGAATTGTGGGAGTTACAATTCAAGGGGAGATTTGGGTGGGGACACAGCCAAGCCCTATTAATGGGAAAGAAAGAAAGGTCACCAGAAGAATCTAAGAGGTTACTTGAACTGAGCAGTGTCATTGACTCAGGTTTCTCTTCCCTTCCACACTAAGGCTTTGACTAATTCAGAAGAATCTGCATTTAAGTAGAAATCAGAGGAACCAAGTTATCAAAGAATCTTCAGTTTCTTTTGAATTCATAATGTCAGATATTAAAGTAGTAGGCAATGCCACATCTTAAACATCAGCAGAGAAAGAGACTTTTAGATAAGCACCTTCGTGATCAACAAAATGTTCTGCAGCCATGTTTCTCACAGTTTAACAAGAATATGAACCACCTGGTGGATTTAATTTAAATATATATTTTGACTGAAAAATCTGAAGAAAGCATGCATTTCTAGCAAGATCCTGTGATGGCAGCTCTGTGTTTTGATCACATGTATCTTCAATGCTATCCTGGGTTAGCTCTCTCCTAACATTATAAAAATTAATATTTTGGCCAGTTGCGGTGGCTCACGCCTGTAATCCCAGCACTTTGGTAGGCCGAGGTGGGTGGATCACCTGAGGTCGGGAGTTCAAGACCAGCCTGGCCAACATGGCAAAACTCCATCTCTACTAAAAATACAAAAATTTGCCAGATATGGTGATGGGTGCTTGTAATCACAGCTAGTAGGGAGGCTGAGGCAGGAGAAACGCTTGAACCCAGGAAGCAGAGGTTGCAGTGAGCCGAGGTTGCACCATTGCACTCCAGCCTAGGCAACAACAGCAAGACTCCATCTCAAATAAATAAATAAATAATAAAATAAATATTTTACTATGAATTATTAGATATAATAATTTATATTACTATAAATTAGTAGACATAATTACTATAAATTAGAAGACAGATGTACCAGAGATTTGTATTTAAGGGCTTTATTCACAATGATTTTCTCCTGTTTTAGATGTGTAATGTGTTTAGTCATGCAATCACAGAGATGTGTCATCATTCCTGACTTCCAGAAAACCATCTCAAAAAAAAATCTTATATTGAAAAATTCAGGGAGGAGAATTATTAGAAAGAATAATCCTGATAAGAAAAAATAAAAGTAAGGGGAAAAAAAGAGAATTAAAAAAGAGGAGGAAGAAGATTCTAAATCTTTTTACCTTAGTCACTTCAACACTGTTCTTTTAAAATATCGTGTTTCACCACCATCCATCCTGATGCTATTTGAGAATCAAGCTCTAACAACTTGGCATTTCACACACATAGTCTCATTTAATTTCACAATGACTCTGCCAGAGTTTTATAAAAGGGAAAAATACAGTTCAGAAAGGTTAAGTTACTTGAGAAACCTAAAAATTGGCAGAACTCTTATTTGAAGCCAAGTCTTTTGTCTTTAAAACCTAAGTACTGTGTTCATGACTCTGTTCTGGGGGAAATGGTGACCAATGTCTACCAAAAAAAAAAAAAAAAAAAAAATCCTTTTCCCGTTTGACAGCCTTGACCAGGGCACTTCTCTTTGGAACTTCAAAGAAGATACTTTTTTTTGGCAGTCCTAGGCTTAATTCACCTGTTTCAGACACAAGGGACCATACAAATAAAGTGAGTAAAGTGCAATCTCAAGGGAAAATCTATTTGAGTGCTCTGAAAGGGACGCTTCCTCTGGAAGTAACAGAAGCTTCAGGATGGGAATAGTAATGGGAGAAAGTAGCTACATTTTGATGGAAAGAAGATGAACAGATTTCCCTCTTTTGCTTAATTTTCCAATCGGAAGAATGATATTATTTAAAGGACATAGTTACCCATTAATAAAGGAAGAAAATTGTGACAGAGTAAAATTACATTAATATCAATATGATGTATGGAATAGACAGTAGTAAAGTAACGATACAGTGCTTAAGTCTGACTGTTAGCTGTTTTATTTGGACTTGTGATGAGCAATTTTATGTGGCCCTTTGAAACAGCCACAAAATGCCCAGATATTTGGTTGAACATATTCTGGGTATGTCAGTTAAGGTGTTCTGGATGAGAGTAACATTTGTACCAGTGGACTGAGTAAAGCACACTGTCCTGCTTAAGTGGGTGGACCACATCCAATAAATTGCTAAGCCTGAATAGAGCAAAAAAGACACTACGAGAGAATTTTGTTTCTACCTGACTGTCTTCAAGCTGAGATGTCTGTCTTCTTCTGCCTTTGGACTTGGTTTTGGACTGGAACTATATCATTGGCTTTCATGGGTCTCTGGCTTGCTACCTGCAGATTTTGGAACTTCTCAGCCTCTAAAACCACATAAGCCAATGTCTTATAACACATACATACATACTATTGGCTTGGTTTATCTGAGTAACTCAGAATAACATAGCTTACTTCTGAATGTGGGATTTCAGTGCAATATTTCTGAAAAACTACACACATGTAAATCTATGCTTATTTCATTCTACCTTTTCCAATTAGTAAATATTTCAGGTTCATGATGAAGTCACAATATTTTTGCAGGTTGTAATAGCTTGCTTGAAACTAATAGATGAAAATATGACTTTAGAAATATAGAGCATTTATCTATACATTAATGCGGAAAGTTTCCACTAACAGACACTTGGCCCACCTTTCCCTTTACTCTCATTTAGTAGTTTTTATGTCCTAATGAGACTCAAAGTAACCAAGCTTAGGGAACAGAATGTTTGACACATTCTTAGGAGGTGCGATGGATGTCACAAAGCTTGTAGGCATTTTGGAAATAGGCTGTAGTCTTACTGTACATGAGTTGTATGGACAAAATGTAATAAGGCAAAAACCTTTTCCCTAGTCCAATATTTCTAAAGCTGTCCCTAGCTTAGGTATCCTTCCATCACCTAATTCACATTCATAAAATTTTAGGTGACATTATTAAGGGTCATGCAAAGGCCAGAGAAACCAATAATTGCTTTTACCATTATATTAAATTATTCTTAGAAAATTTTAAAATTCTAAGTCATGCAGTACCATCTCATGAGCACGACTGGTTGTCAAAATTATATTCAGGCCTTACTCTAATAAAGTTTTCATATTCTCAAGAGAAAACATGGCTAAGTATTTTAAAAATACATTGATATATAGACAAGGAAATGCATAATCAATTGTTGAAAAAAGGGTATATCCAAATTGGAGGAAATATTCTGAACTATTTGTTAAGTAGATGTAACCTGAAAAAAAGATATATTATAAAAAATTGTTGCTTCTTTTTGCTCTGAATTAGGTGTTAATGCTGGTAATACCCATTAACAAATGTCCAGTGTCCAGCTGGCTTCCTTAATTTTTTTTTAGATAGCTTTATTGATATATAAAAGTGCAGCTATTTAATGTATACAATTTGATGAGTTTGAGCATGTGCATATGCTGGTGAAACCATCATTATTTAGTTTTTTAAACTTGATGTCCTTCTCTAATACATTTGTGTGCTCTTAGGAGGGAATTCAGTCTCTGTAGGATGTTATCTCCAGAGAGTCAGGGAGAGATAAGGCATTAGGCAAGTTCAATGGCAGAACTGTAAGTTGGCCAGGTCCCTGTTTACTATTTAGACAGTTGCATCTATTGAATCTAATTAAGAAAAGGGAACCAGTCTGGGAAAAAATAAAGGTGATAAACTTCCCTGAGAACCATTAAGTAACTTCAGACAACTAAAACTCTGTAGATTTCAGTCAAGTCGTTACAGAAAGAATCGTGTATGGGTATAACGAATGCATAAGATGCAGGCAGTGAAAACATTCAATCTCAAAGATGCAGCCTTATAATTAACTACTGTCTTAGAGATGAAAATAAGAAAATAATGGGCCTAGCTCTACCACAGCGAGAATTTACTGTGCAGGTTATAGGCCTTGGCCTCTGCATCCTGCATCCTGTCTAAAATTGAAATTGCTGTCAATGAAACTCATAAGTTATAAACCAAGTAAACTTAAGTACCCAGAGGTAAGTCTGTTTCTTAGAAGCTGAGAGGTTTACAAAGCTGGGAAGACTTAGAATTAAGTATAAGAGTGATTAAATTAATCCAGTTTATAGAATGGACATCTTTGTGTAACATTTAGAAACACTCTTTGTATGGTTGTTAGAGTGTTTAAAATATTTAACAGCATAGGAATGTTGGCAAATATTACCAATTTTCTTATCAATATATTCTCACTTATTACTATTTCTAAGAGATTTTTAAGTATTTGGAGAATGTGCTTTTTCTGCTTGTTAACATCAAGTTCTTGAAGTCATGGAAAATAAAATTATAAGCATTAATATAAATGTAGTTAATTAGCTGATTGTTTAAGTGTATTCTATTAAATTTGAGATAATCAGACAATAATTAAACTTTCTTCCAAACAAATGTTTTATTTTACATAAAATTTATATATTTATAAATAGGTAAGCCATAATTAAAGAATACTAGCCCTTTAAAACTTGTCATTTCAATGAAGTAGTAAACTCCATGTAATTCTAAATAGTCTTTTATACATATAAGCTTCTCTCAGTCACAAAAAAATCTTACATTCTTAAAAATAGATTTTTATAGTTTGTTTAATAAGGGGTGTATGTAGATAATAAATATTACTATTCATATTTTAAGCCAAAATAACAACAATCAAAATGATAGTAATACAAATTATGTATTTTAAAATTATGGAAGTGCTAAAGCACTGGAAATTAAGGGGCTATTTTAGGATTTTTGCTTCTAGGTCACACCACTGCAGCTGAAATTGAGATTTAGGTAAACGTTTCTGCTTTGGTTAGCATCATTGCGGCAATCACACTGCACCACACCACAAAACTAGAGGCTAGGAAATCCAGCCACTGCTAACACTCTATTTTGCCAAAGTCTGCTATTTTATCCAAGATGAAGCTTTCTGAATCTGATGCAAGTGTCTGAAAAAGGAGATATGGTAATATAGAATTTAACCTTCCTCCTCCTTCAAGTAGAGGAAGGGTAGCATGAGGATTGAGAGGGCTACATGATCATCATGCACATGAATGATTAGAAAGTTTCCAATAAGTATAAGGGATAAAGATTTTTTTTTTTTTTGCTTTAATTTCTGGGACATGGGCAGAACGTGTGGGTTTGTTACGTATGTACACATGTGCCATAGTGGTTTGCTGCATCTCTCAACCCATCATCTAGATTTTAAGCCCTGTATGCATTCAGTATTTGTCCTAATGCTCTCCCTCCCATCGGCCCCCACCCCCCGTCTGGCCCCTGTGTGTGATGTTCCCCTCCCTGTGTCCATGTGTCCACATTGTTCAACTCCCACTTATGAATGAGAACATGCAGTGTTTGGTTTTCTGTTCCTGTGTTATTTTCTGAGAATTATGACTTCCAGCTTCATCCTGCAAAGGATATAAACTCATTCGTTTTTATGGCTGCATAATATTCCATGGTGTATATGTGCCACATATTAGAAATAAAGATTTTTTTTAATGCCTGAATGAAATGTGTTTTGACATTGAAACTTTTACAGATTAATTGAGAGGTGCTTATTTTGAAACAATTAATTTTAGAAGGGCTATCTGTAAGTAGACACTTTGTTTTAGCAGTTATACAAAGCAACATCATTAGGCAGCATAAAACACAATCGGTGCATCTTCAAGTAACATGAGAAACAGATTACACATCTCCTTATCCTAGTGCTAAGTCTGACATCATACCTAAACCTCACACCACTTTAGTCTCAGAGCATAGAATTAATATGACTAAATTGAAAAAGGTACTTTAATATGTCATCCTTAACAATATTGTTAAAAGACATTATCAAAGTGTTATCTATAAATCCCCTGCTTTGGTGTTGAAAAATATTGTGGTATAGGAATAAAGAAGAGTAGCAGGAAAGGAAATGCAACTGAAAAATATAAGTAAAAATAAAAATTGGTAATATATTTTGATCCTAAATTATAAAGTTTAAATATGCTCACACAAATTGTGAAGATAGGCTAACATCTGATAATTCTGCTTCTCTGTTACTGGGTTATTCCACATGCAAATGAAAAAAATCTCACAGGATGATGAATTCCACTTAGTTGAAAAATTCAGGATCATTATAACAATAGAATAGATATATATTGACCGTAAGTACACACAAAAGTTGTACCATTAATAACTTTGTAACCTAAATTTGATTTATTTAGGCAGAGAAATAGAAGATATAAAATAAAATGGAAATCCTATGAGTCAAGAGGTAAAAACTCAACTTTGGTTCAGAGAAGTGTTGCTTTGAAGTCCCGATTTTACTATCTATCTCTTAAAAATCCTAATGTACCTCTAAATGTGTGCAGATAGTTTCATTTATAACATCATCAGATAAATTAAGGATATTCAATCATGATTGCCATAAATGTTTCAAGTATTTTTGCAGGTCTTTTAAAATTTATTATTTCAGTTAATGTGGAAATGTTGTTATTTTTATTTATTTTAAAATATTAATCTTCCTCTTACAGCACAACACTTTGAAATGATTTTCTTATTTCAAATTTATTTTCAAGTAACCTACATTAAAATTTTGTTTTGATTTTTTTACATTTAAACTCTACTGCAGCCAAAATGTATCTGGACTTAGGATATGACTTATTTGTCTCATTTATGTGTGATTACCCAGCGTTTAACTATTGGTTTTGTGTCATCCATCCCATTTTTTTTCCTATATAGTCTCCTGCTATCATTGCATAGGGACCAATTATTTTTCCCTTGTAACATGGATGTGAAGCTAAAGTTAGCTGAACAGTTACCTGAACATTTTATCACTTTTCTTCAGAAAATTGACATGTATCTTATTTTTTCTTTTAGCCTTCTGAATGCTATTTCTTTCTCTTTGTACTTCAGTATTTTTCTTAAAATTTGCAATAGTTTCCCCGATTTTCCTTGATATTTTATCTATTGTGATTTGGGTTTTTGTTCCGTCGTGTATTTTTTCTGTTCAGAAATGGTGTGTGAGTTTACTTTGGTCTAAAACAGTCTCCATTTGGACTTTAGAACATGCTCTCCTGGCAGTAACAGGCATAATACAGGCCCTGGTCTAATTGCTCCTGTGTAGCAGGCATCATATAATGCAGCTCTACCATACTAAGCTAACTTCTTTTTATTTAATCTTTTTTAAATTTAAACTTTTAATTTAGTCTTTTTATTTTTATTTAATTTTTATATCGCTCCAAGTAGAAGCGATATAAGTTGCTTTAAAGAAGGTAAGGCAGTCTACATTTTTTTTTAACAGCCCAGAATACTCAGTCCCCAGTGTTTTCAATTATTTCTCTCCATGATAATTCTTTATGCAAGAGTAATAAACATTATACACATTACTGCTTCAATCATTTGCCTCTATGCTCCACTTTCTTTCCACCTAAACCATAAGGAGTAGAAGAAGTGAGGTTGGCAACAACCTGTCTCACTTGGAATGATGTACTTAGACAGTTGGATACTGAGTCAAACCATTTTCTGGTGGAAGAAAATATTGCATTTCTAAGTAAACTTAGTGAAGAAATGCCAAATCCATTCCCTACCTACTTGGTGAAAGTTGGTACCAATTTATTTCTAAGAATGAATTGTAATGTTATTATACATATATTTTAATTTTTTTCTTTCCTTTAGTAAATAAAATTTAACTGGAGTAATCCTCAGGTTGGACAGACACTTGTGTTTTGCATAGTCTCCACATATATTTATGTGATAATGAGGAAAGATACATTAGTGGCTTTTAGCATGATGTGATTTAAAAGCAAAAGTCCTATTTTTAAATATTGCCTTTTGAATGGAATACAATTCTTCAACAGTGACCAGACAATATAAAATATCACAGGGTTTATATTACCTTGTTCTGTACCATAAAAGTATAAAAGCCAGATGATGCTGCACTAGGTAATTTTGACATCTACATTTTCAAGTTACTGCATATTACACTTAACTGCGGTCTATTTTCCATAATATATTTTTCCCACTTGTTAGTGCTGATTGCTTATGTTTTCCTATATTTGCTCAGTTACATTTTTGAGATAATGTTCATCATCTAATATTTAGCTCTGAACATTCCAACTTTTAAAGCTTGATACCAAACTATAGCATTTCAAATTCCTTCAGAATCCTACATTTTTGTTATCTTGAATACCTGTCACATATAGAAGATTCTTATTTTCTACAACTAAAAGGGTGATTGGTATATAAAAAAATGGATCACTACATCAAAACCAAGAAAATCCTTTGAAAGGTCATGTTATTTAGGCATCATTGTTCAATGAGTTACTTATTTAACAACATACACTAGTAAAATTTTCCTTATGAGTCTGTATCTTGTTCACAAATGGAAAACAAAATATTTTATTATTTTGATATCAGCTCAAATCTTTTTTATTTAATTTTCAACTCTAATGTTAACATTTTTCCCTAAAATTTAAGTTTTATAGCCACATAATCACTTTCAAATTACTCTAAGCAATTTTCAAGTAGCACAATGCCTGGCACCTGATAAGTTCTGTAGTTCCATTGTTCTTTATCCTGACAATATTCTAAAGAATGTCATTTCCTTATTTGGAAGTGTCAATATTTTCTTAATGTATTCTTCTGAAGACATTATTTTTGAAGCTATAATTTCTCAATTGAATTTGAACATTTTTAACCATGTATTTCAGCAATTACAGAGAAAAGCATTTTAGAATTAACTACTGGTTATCTTTAAGGATCTCTACAAATATTGGACATCAGGTACTTTTTACAAATTGTTGCTCTATTTCTTTACTTAAACACTCACTTTCTTCATCAGAGGAGCCAGAGACCAAGAAACAAACAGAAAATGAATATGGATATTTAGTTTATCCTTGTGAACTGACATTTAGTCTTTGTCTTAAAGTTACACATTTATTTAATTTTTTTTTTTTTTTTTGAGACAGGGTCTCACTCTGTTGCCCAGGCAGGAGTGCTGTGACACCATCTCACTTCGTTGAAATCTCGACCTCCTGAGCTCAAGCAAACTTCCCACCTTAGCCTCTCTAGCAGTTGGGATCACAGGTGCACACACCATGCCCAGCTAATTTCTGTGTTTTTGCAGACAGGAGGTTTTGCCATGTTGCCCAGACTGATCTGAAAGTTCTGGACTCACGCCATCTGTCTGCCTCGGCCTGTCAAAACGCTGGGATTATACACGTGAGCCACTGTACCCAGCCTATACACTTATTTTCTTCATCATTTTATTCTGTACATAATTGTAGAGATTATTTCATTGTCTTTTTTTTTTTTTTTTTTGGATTGTATGGAATTTTGTTTGCAGAAGAAAGAAGTTAAACTGCTCTCCTGCAGTTCCTTTCACTCCCATTTCCATGAGGTCACTTCCATTGAGGCAGGAAATTTTCCCTGACCCCTTTGTGGGTGGGAACTAGAGAGCACGGGCACTAGGACTAGCCGGCCACTTCCATGCCAGCAGGGGCAGACTCCACTCACTTGGTCCTGCTGAGTTCCACCCCTTGCAGGACGGGGAGAACAGGTGAGCAGGTGCAGGAGCTAGGGCAAGTGCCTTTGGGCACTGGCAGGAGCGAAACTCTGTGAGGCCCTGTGGCAGCATCAAGGGGTTGCCAGTGACCCCTGAACCTCCAGAAAGAGAGTTACAGTCAGTTGTCTTTTAGCTTTGCCATCCATGGAAGTCTTATTTGTTAACAGGTCAGTGGAGGGTCAGTGTGACAGTTTTTTGCACCGGCACCTGAGTTCTTGTCCAGCATCCGGGAGGAATAAGGTCCTATAAACAAACTGGAGATGGTAAATGTGGGTGGTTTTATTACCTATAAAAGTGGCTCTCAGTGGGAAGGGGAGCTGAAAAGGAGATGGAAATGGAAGATAATCTCCCAGAGTCCAACCATCCCTAGCTAGACTCCTCTCCAAAGCTACACCATCAAGCTGTCCCTTTGAAGTCAAGCTGCTTCTCTCCAACGTCAAACCATAGTCTCCAATGTCCAGCTGCTTTTCCTCTTCTCCTCCTCTCCTCTGCTGATGGAGCCTGGGGTTTGTATGGGCACAGGATGGATGGGGCAGAGTGGGCCATGGGTGGTTTTGGAAAAGGCAACAGTCGAGCAGGAAGACAGGAATATATGTTCTCACTTTGGGCCATGGCTCCAGGCTTGAGGGTTAGGGCCCTCACCGGGGAGGCATATCTAACTGCCATTGCAATACGGATGATGACTGGTCTTAGCTACTTCCTGCTGACAGGGGCATTGTTCTGGGGAGAAAAGCAGTCAGAATTCTCCCAGAGGCCTATCTATGGGTCCCTGGCGAAAGGGAGTCGTTGTTCAAGGGTCCAGTTGCCTGATTGTTTGGAATTTGATGGTCTCTGGGCTAGTAGAAACAATATTTACAACGTTAAGTATGCATGGATCAAATATGTGATTATACAAAGAGAGAGAAAAGGAGAGAATCTAATGCCAAAGATTACAGAAATAGACATGAAATATACTAATCATTCTGAAAACAACATTGTACCCCATTGTATAACACACAACAAAGGTAGAGACAGCAAGCACAGGCAAGACTATAAAGAACATATTCATTAAAGTTTTATTATTAACACTTATCTTGTGTGACTTTTAGCTTGAGGTCCCCGATCTCATCACATTGGTACTTTGGGTGCCCTTCTGGGTTAACATAGGTAACTCTGCCAGCTTTCCAGTTCTTTACTCAGGTATAATGAATCCTAGAATCTATTCCAGTGACCTATTTTAATAGACTGAAGTGGTCATTTTCAGGAGATTCTCTAAAGTACTATCCGGTCCCAGGGCCTGTTTCTGCAGCATCCTCCTGATATCGGGGCCTGCCTGAGTAATACATTTATCCTTTAGGATTAGTTGTTGCTTGACTAAATCAGGAGATAGAGAGATGTGCTTTACCAAGGCCCCTCTTAGCCTTTCCAGAAAGTCAGTGGGATTCTCATCAGATCCCTGGTCTATCATGGATAGCTTGGTATAATTGAGAGGCTTAGATCTAGTGCTACATAAGCCCTCTGTTATGCACACCTGAAAGTGTCTCCTCTTCCAACTTCCAGGAAACAAAGAAGGCAGTTACCTTGTTTCATCTCCTTCCAGGCATTCCAGTCATTCACCTCATGGTAAATAAATAATGTTGTTTGCTAGGAGAAGACTTCTTATTTTTGAAATATTTTTAGAATTTTCCTGGTTTAGGAATGCTTAAGTTAAACAATCTTAGCCTCTATGGACTTACCGGACTCTAAAATACATCATTTATGCTGGAGTATAAAGTGGAGATATTTTATAACCTATATGCTCCCTGCTGTGTGGGGTGCTCCAAGTTATCTAATTAGCAGCCTCATCTATGATTCTGTCCCCAGGAATAAATTCAGTAAGAAGAAAAATGACTAACAAAACCATGTTTGCTATCATAGACATCTTCTTGCTTTGCCTATTACTCTTCAGTGTTTATATCCTTGAAATTATCAGTAAAGCTTGACACTGGAAAAGAGCTCTGATTCATGAATTTGGTTTGATAGTCTGATCTTTTGTTTTAGCTCAGTCTATTTATTTGTCTTTGCAGTACTCAATCATTCAGAGGACTAGCTTGTCAGTCTATTCTCCTTGAAAATTTGTCTATTTTTCCTTCTTATTTTATCTTTTTATGAAAACAAATGATTTGTAAGCAACATTTTCTGAATGATTTATCTGTCTTCCTCCTCTTTTCTTTATAGTTTATGCCAATGATAATTAGCTTCTGATATTTTCCTCACCTTAATTTCTGTCCTCACTCTCAGGATTCATTTTTATATTATGTTAAAACTTATTAAAATAAATTTTTGGAATTGAAGGATCCCATAGTCCAAGAAATTCCAAAAGTTTAGAGATATCAACCCTGATATAAAATAAGAGGCCAAACATTTCAAAAGTGAACAAATACAAATAATAAAAAAGGTACTTTTAATATGGTAGTTAAAAGTATGCATAACAGGCACAGTAAAATATAGTGAGTTCTAGACTCAAGGCACTTACTGATTTAGAAAAATTGAGTAAGCAGATATAATCTTTTGAGTAGTCTAGTATTACACATCAGAGAACAGTTAGGAAGTCGTTCAGTGATGGAAATTCAGTTTGCTGCCTTTAGAAAGAACAATCTGAAATCCAACACCTGAGAAGCCATAGTATGAAACATGTGGTAAAGCTACATGGGGAAAAAACAACAAATTTATAATTTGTAACTTTAAAAAGAACTATGTGGCCAGGTGCAGTGGCTAGTATCTGTAATCCCAGCACTTTGGGAGGCCAAGGCAGGCGGATTGCTTGAGCCCAGGAGTTTGAGACCAGCCTGGGCAACATGGTGAAACTCCTTCTGTACCAAAAATACACACAAAAAATTAGCCAAGCATGTTGCACGTGCCTGTAGTCCCAGCTACTCGGGAGACTGAGGCTGGAAGATCATTTGAGCCTGGGAGTCAGAGGTTGCAGTAAGCTGAGATGGCTCCACCACACTGCAGCCTGGGTGGCAGAATGAGACACTGTCTCAAAACATACATACATACATACATACATAGAACATATGTTGTGTAGAAATGTTAAATATTTTATCACAAATTTTATGTCTCAAGTATAGTTTCTAATAATGGTTTCTAAAGTCAATATATTATGTAAATAATGATGCAATATTGAAGCAAAATGAAAGTAACTGCATACTCAAAATTTGGTTAAATTGTTTACTTTCAAAATCTAAATGTCAGTAAATAGGTAATGTATTTCAAATCCAAATACCACACAAAACAGTAAGTATACTCATTATTTACTATTACTTTACCTATATATTTATTTGCTAATGTACTTAAATTAATAAAGTCCAAATGTAACCTGCAACATTTATAAATTAGTATTATGCTAAAATAAACAGAATTTAATCATCTTCCTCAAGGTATGATTGTAAAAATAAAAACATTAGGTTCATTATCAAGTGAGGAGTAAATTTTTGGTGAAAAGTTGTCCAAAGGCCATACAAGTTTAATTTTCCTTTTTAAAAATTAAAACGTTATTGCAGGGTAATATGCATTTAATAAAA
Source organism: Piliocolobus tephrosceles (assembly GCF_002776525.5). NCBI lineage: Eukaryota > Metazoa > Chordata > Mammalia > Primates > Cercopithecidae > Piliocolobus > Piliocolobus tephrosceles. The sequence goes on from NC_045455.1 coordinate 31,474,582, forward strand.
TTTTCTTATATTACTGTACAATTCAGTGGTTTTAGAACTTTTATCATTCTTACAGGAAACTCTGAGCCCATCAATAGTTACTCCCTTTCCTCCTCTCCTGTCCATGACAACCATTAATCTTCTTTCTGTCTCTACAGATTTGCCTACCATTGACATTTCATATAAATGTAATTATAAAATATGTATGTAACTTGCTGTCACAGTTAGTATGATGCTTTCAAGGTTTCTTCTTGTCATTACATGTATCAGTACTTTATTTGTGTTGTGAAATAATGTTCCATTGTATAGATACATTTTAACCTATTTATCAATTGATGGACATGTGGATTGTTTCCTCTTTGGGTTAATATAAATAGTGCTACTGTAAATTTTCATGTACAATTTCCAGCATGACCACATGTTTTTAGTTCTCTTCACCCTTCCCTGGGAATAGAACTGGGAATACCATATAACTGCTGTGTTATATGGTAACTCTATGATTAACAGTGCAAGTGTTTTCCAAAGCAACTGCAGTATATTTCAGCAATGCATGAGAATTTCAATTTCTCCACATGATGGACAACAGTTACTATGGCCTGTCTTTTTTATTATAGCCATCTTAGTGGATGTAAAGTGGTATGTTATTGTGGCTTTAATCTGCAATTCCCTGATGACTAATTCTATTGAGCATCTTTTTGTGTACTTCTTTGTCATTTAATATCTTCTTTGAAGAGGGAATGCCTAGTCAAATCATTTGGTTATTTTTTAATTGGCATATTTGTCTTGTTAATATTGAGTTATATTTTTTGACAGATTCTGAATAAAAGTTCCTTATAAGATACATGATTTGCAAATATTTTCTCCTCTGCTCTGTGTTGAAAGAGGTTTGTTGGATTTAATATTATTCTGAAGACTTGTGAGGAGATCATTGTTAGCTAAACCAAATGTTTTAATCTGATTCTATCTTTCAATAATCTTTTCTCTCATTGATATTTTGATATGTTTGAAGAACTGCTTGTTTTATTTTTTAGTAACTGCAATATTTTCGATAGTAAACTATAGCTTTTGTTTCAAATAAGGCATTTTCATGTATCTTTTTACATTCCATTATATAAAGTTTGTGATTACAGTGCAAAACGTTACCAGTATCAATTTTAATACTGCTATATTCATGTTCCACCTTCTCAGAAAGACTTTGAACTCTAAATAAAAAATACTGAAGTAGGCAGGGCGCGGTGGCTCAAGCCTGTAATCCCAGCACTGTGGGAGGCCGAGACGGGCGGATCACGACGTCAGGAGATCGAGACCCTCCTGGCTAACACAGTGAAACCCCCGTCTCTACTAAAAAATACAAAAAACTAGCC
>NC_045455.1:31476024-31558560 GCF_002776525.5 Piliocolobus tephrosceles
AAAAAAAAAAAAAAAAAAAAAAAATTGAAGTAATATATTTGAATTGTTTAATGTTTTATTTCCCCTCTTGAGGATTATAAAAATATAGACAAATTTATTAAACATACACATATTTCTTTAACACAAAAATTTGATATAGTATAAAGCTCTCTGAGTCTAGAGGAGTTTTATTTGGTAAGCATTTTCAGTAAAAATGAAATAATTGAGTTGCTGGTCTTGGTGATAGAGTATAAATGATTTATTTGAGATCTTTGTAAAGTATGAAATAATCATGTAATACCCACTGATAGTGGTTCTTCCTGGGTTTTACTGTTTTCTTCAACTTTAGTCCTCTTCAACTAATTGGAGCCCTTTAAATTGGGAAATACAATAAATGCATTCAGACTGAGATGAATAGGGTTGAGTGGGAAAAATGGGAATGATGGAAAGGTCTTGGTAGGCTTAGTGGGAACTTCACGGAGTAGGCTAGGGAGAGAGGAGTCAAGAAAAGAAAATTTGGGTGATTGGTAAATTAGCAAGAAACATCATTCTCATGCTGCTGACATGAGGAGAAAATAATATTGCACTAAAAAAGTTTACTTCAACATTAAAAAATAATAAATAAAAATAATAAAATAGCAAAAATGGTGTTAGAATTACTATATGTAAAGTCATTTGTTATAATGGGGTAAGAATACAGTTCTTACAGCAATGTTGATATTAGTATAATAAAAAAATTGTAAGTCCAACATGATTGTCTAGGCAACGGATTTATTGATGTTATATCACTATTGTTAAGAACCAGGTATTTTCTACCATCTGCTTGAAGTTTCAGGAATTTTTGGTGTCCTCTGGCTTTGAAGATTAAATTGGAGATGACTAGGTATAGGACCAGTGTCAAGGAAATACATCGAGAATTTCATTTATGTTACCTAGTTTACCAGGAAAAATAAATACATTTGTATTTCTGGGTTATTCTGCTGCATCACAATTTAAAAATTTCTGTGTAAGACATTGGAGATACTCAAATCAAATTAGACACCACTATGATGAACCAAAGCTTTATATTCCCAGATTAGAAAATACTTTGTAGTAAATTTTCAAAGAAAATGTCTGTAAAACTAGAGTAAAATGATGAATGAACATAGTGTTTCCACACATTTATGCCACTACCTCATACATGAAATGATGGTACAGAAAAGAACTTGTATTTTATGTAGGCCTCATTTAATAGGAAAATTCGAGAGCCACTTGTGATTATAAACTGGCTTTGCTCCAAAAGGGAAGATTAACTTCAACAACATAGGTAACTCTTCATTGATGTTTTCAAGTGACCTAGGGTATGATCAACTCAGCAACACTCATGCAAGTGTTATTAACAATTAGGAAAACAATGGTTCCAGCTTCTAGCATATAAAATATGTACACATGAATAAATTAATTTTATTCCTATTTATTACTGCTAGTAGTAATGCATCTTAATGTTCTATTGTTCTTAGTTACAATATATTTTCATTCACCTTTTAGAAAGCCTAAAATACATTAATAAATGTCCCCTCATATCATCTGGAGCTTTTTTCACCAGCTGGAGAAAATATGTATACAATTATGTTAAACAATTTGATATATATGGCTAAAAAGAGGATTTGATTGTTCTGGTTTGTATCAAATTGCTACAAAGTAAATAAGTGTAATTTGGAGAAGTCAAATAATTTGTCAATACTTTATGAGGTATTAATCTCAGCCACTAATTACCATATGTATTAGCTTCCAACTTTATTAATAATCCCTCACATCTATACACATTTCAACTAAACAAAAACCGAATGATGGACAAATAATTCATCACTTACTCATTCTACTTGGTCCATTCTACGTTCCTTCTGTTCATGACTGGCACCATCATTTATCTAGTTCTCAGTCTGAAAATGGGGGGATCATTCCTGACTCTCCTTAGGTGTTTCATCCCTTATAAGACATGGCCCAGTTCTTACAATTTCACTTTTTTGGTAATTCTAGAATCTTTCCGCTTATAGCCTCCTCCACTAACATGATTTTAATCAGATTTGTCCTCATCATTTTTTAGATTACTATTATCAATTAACAGACACACCAGTATCCATACTTTCTTGCTACAATTTCCAATGTGTAGCCTAAATTAATTTTCAAAATGTAAATCTGATATTGTCACCAATTCATTTTTATCAATGGTTTCTGTTTTGTGTACATATACACACCTACATTTATATCCACATATGTACATGTGTATTTTGTCTGAATTTTTAAATCTGACTCTTAGTGCCCATTATACTCTTTCCCTTGTCTTTCTTGACACTCTCATTTATGTGTGCTTCTTTCAATTCCTGCAAAATGTCAGGATACCTCTGCCTCTGCATATCATTGTGTTCATCTGCCTGGAACACGTTTCCTCTTCTGCATTTGGTTAAATCTCTCAACTTCAAACATCACTTTTTCCAAAAAGGTTTTATCTGCACCCACTACTGAGACTAACACTACATATATATCCAAATAGTTCACTTATTAGAGCTATAGGTTTACATTGAACTGTGCAATTTTCTCTGTATTCTTTCCTAAAAAGAAAGCAGAGAACATGCCCATTTTGTTCACCATAACGATTAGCTCCTACTGCAAGAGTTGGCACGTGTTAAAGATTCAAATACTTTTTAAATGAATGTGTGCATTTGATCTTGAGTGACTAAATAATCTACTGCTATTAATGTCTGTTTTTTAATGTGGTTTCTTATCACACAAACATTTAATAAATTTCCAATTTTGTGGACTTGTAATTTTCTTTTCCTTGCAATTTGAAATGATATACAATACACAATTTATCAGTTTCTTTTTACACACTATTTTTTTGAATAAAATTAAAAAAATTCAATTTTTGGACTTAACCCTGAAATCATATGTAATAACTGGGATATTTGAATATTTTTTCATAACACATCAAAAGACTCTTAGTTGTAAACATGAATATTTAGCCTTTTTTTTCTTAGGATTAGTGCTTCACAACATTCCTAATTACTAATTTCCTCATTAAAAATCTATGTAGACAGAAAAATCATTGCAATGTGAAAGAACTAATAAGAATCTATTTTAACCTTCCTTATCATGGAAATGAGATATCAAAAATTTAAATCACAACCTAGTCTCTGACAGATAGTAAGTACTAAATTGGAATATGTCAAATCCTTTGAAATATTTTTACTGCTTAGTTTCTCCTTCTGTTCCTCATTGGTACCAAATAAAGTACACAGAGGGAACACAATTGAGAAACCAATTGTCAGTGTTAGATAATTAGCTCCATTATTCCCAAATTTAAATATTAAATTTTAATGTATCCATTACAAAATTGTAGAATTATAAAACTAACAAATTGATGCTCATATAGTGTCTAACTGATAGCTACAATTAAAATTCTCAGAAATAATCCAAGACACTTGGAAAGATACTATGTGCTTTGATTTTGAAGATTTTGCTTATCACTAATATATTTTAGATAATTTAAGAGAAATTATATATAATAAATTATTTTAAAAATTGTCTACATATAAACTCTTTTATTTCATGGAAAACTCTACTTAAATAATTTTACATTGAATTATTTAATCAAAGAATTAATCAGTTTGAAATAAAATACAGTACAAATAAAAAATAAACACTTTTACAAAAATATACCAAAAGTGTTTCTTTAAAATCTAAACAAGAAAATTGTATTCTGCTATTGGGTAATTTTGTTTCAAATAAAATATTTGAAAATCACTTTTCAGTATATCATTGCTTTTTTAGTTCCTTGTCTTCTCTATGTATCTTGATCTTTCTTCCTGAACATTAAGGAGATGGACTTTGCCGCCTGTGTAGTAACTTCAGACCTTACCTCTTCCTTTTATTAGCTGAGTGACCCTAGGTAATTTGTTTAACCTCTCTGTTGTTGATTAGTATAATCAAGAGACAAATAGTAGTACCTATGAGTAGGCCATTAATAGGTTTAAATAAGTTAGCACAAGTAAGTTATTTCATTTTTGCTGAATAAAATAGAATATGTAATAAATAGATAGAAGATACATAATTATATATGATATAAAAGGTATATCATATTTAATATATACTACATATTATATAACATAAATTATATCAATATGTCATATATGTATGTATATATCATATATGATATGTCATATCAAATATATCATATATGTCATAGATAAATCATATATGATATATGATATAATTTATATTATATATAATATGCAATATAATAAATCATATATGATATAATTTATGTTATATATAATATATGTAGTATGTATTCTATAATATATAATTATATATTATTGTTTATTATTTTACATAATATACAATTATACAAAATAATATATAACATATATTCTATATAATTATAGAAATATATATTATATAATATAAAATATATAATATATTATAGGTATATGTATATATATATTTTATATTATATACTATTATATAATATATAATGTAATAAATTATATATTATATGATTTAATATTATAATATGTAATAGTTATATATAATATAATGTTACATATAACATTATATTATATATAAATACATATATCATATAATTAACATATACCAAAATTATGATAATATGTAAATATACTTTAAATTTACAATATATTTATAATATATAAATATAGTTCTTATATATAATAAATATATAATATGTAATATTGCATATTGATAATATATAAAATTATATCATACAATTGTATATTATATAATTATATATTATATATTATATTATATGTATAATATGTATGTATAATTATATGGTTTTGATTTCTTAGTTGAAATGTCTTTTAAATTCTAGAGACTACTATGTTTAAAGGTGAATAGCTAAAGCAAGTTAATAGATGAAATAGCTCAATTAAAATTACATACATAATTATATATAATTATATATAATTGGATAAGATATAAAAGGTATATCATTATATATATAATTATATAGCTTCTATCTATTTATTATATAATAGTAATTTTGCAAAATCCTTTTAACCCAAGTTAAACTGTTGATCAGTGTTGGATGCTCATTCTTCATTAGGCATAAAATAATTCATAAATGACCGAATGCTATCATTAAAGTCTTATAAAATGTGAATCAACTATGGCTTTAATGTAAAAATACATTGAACATTTAGTTCTAAATGCCAGTCTCATGAAAGCCAGTCATTCACTTTTGCAGTAAATATGACTAAGATATAGGATTTGGCAATAAATAGGAAAGGCACAGTGAAGTGGTTCACAGTGCTATCTCTAGAGTTTTGTGGCTTTGGCTTAGGCTGAGCAATCCATTTCTGTTACTTACTGCTTGTATGCTCTTAGCTTTAGTTCTCTCAACTACGAACCTTGAACAGAGTTCACCCTAAGTCATTCACTGTTATTAGGAAAGTATGTTCTAATAATAAGTACAAACTAAAGGATCACTATTGCTGTATTAATGGTGAAAACCACAAGGAACCAAGCATCAGCAGATTAGACCACCAAAATATAATGGTTTTGATTTCTTAGTTGAAATGTCTTTTAAGTTCTAGAGATTATCATGTTTAAAGATGAATAACTAAAGCAAGTTAATAGATCAAATAACTCAATTAAAAATAGATTTTTATAATTTGTTTATTTTAATTGAGTAATTATAAAATTTCTACTTTGAGTACGTATCTTCACATACAATAGATACGTGAAAAATAATTCTTTGTTAAGATACCTCATTTTCTAATTTGGTAGATTTATATAAGATAATTTAATATCTTTAAGATTTTGAAAGGAAGATATAAAGCAGGTCTATTAGTACTATCTTATTCATTCCATGAATTTGATCCATCTGTCATACATTTGATAATAAGTAAATTAGAGAAATTACATGCTGAATGACAATAAATTACTCAAAATGACATCAATACATTGACTTCTAATTCTTCTAATTACAATACATTCTTCTAATGTGGGCAAATAGTTGATTGGGTTTTGTGAATTTAGGAGTTATTTATATTAGCATTGCTGTCCCTTAGACTTTGTAGGAAATATTCTTTAGTTGTGAAGAAACACTGACATTAACTTTGTTAATCTAAAAATAATTTTATTATTATGAATAGTAAGATTAACATTGTGCTGGCCACTGCTTTAAGTCAAGTACCTACATCCTAGATATAGTAAGGCATTAGCACGAAGGAAATACGCATATACTGCCACTCATGAACTACTATGCATGCTGCTATAAATGTGATCATTTGGTCCTATTACTTAACAGAAAGATCTAGAGAATCACAACGTTGCAATAAACCTACATGCATAATAAATCTACACAACCTGTTCCAGTGCCATCTTGTTTCTGAGGTTTTCTACCTATTTTTATGTAAGGACATTTATCATCAGAATAATGAGAAATTACTAAATCCAGACTTAATAGTAAGAAGTAATTTTCATAAAATATGGCACTATTTGTGATAGCATTCCTCTGAAGTCAACATCATTACAAAGTAGATGGAAAAACTAAAGAGGTTAATTGTCTAATGACATATGCAGTCATTAGCTGATGAGGAAAGGACTGTGATCACCCAGCTTACTGGTTCCCGTGGCCAATAAAATAAGAAACGAGAAGCACTGAGTGCTTTCTCTTTTGACATATCGATTGCAAGTAATTAGAACTAATTAGCACTATTCTTCTACTTTCCAAGAACTTAAGACACTTTTGAAAGCCTTGTCATTTGGAATATTATTTAGTATTTGGTGCTATTTAAAGATATAACCTTTCAGACACTGCAGGACAAAATTTTCTGCTGCAAATTACTCTTTCTGTTCTTGCAGTTACCAATAAGCTAAAGATATGAGGGAAAATAATAGAATCAAATCAAAGTATCCCTTTCTAATATTTATCCAACGACCCTCTATCTTCCAGTGCACAGTTCTGATAAAGGACAGATTAGCATGCATGGTTTATGTCTCAAGCTTATTGGAAGTTTTTTATTTACACACAAACCCAAAAGGTAGTGCCAAATGATATGTTTGTCAATGAAAGGACTTAGGGTGAAGAGCAGGGTACCAGTCAGTTCACCTACCCTGCTACATTTAAAATAAGAGAAAACTATTAAGCCAACTAGACTTACCTAGATTCACATACCACATGGTAGATTAAGAAAAGCAAAAAGCACAAGAAAGGAGAAAAATCAGGTGAGGATAAATTGCTCATTTAAAATGGAGTGGGGAGCCTAGGCTATTTTAATTGTGACATGGAATACCAATAAATAGGAATCTGTAAGACCACTAGGAATCTCTAAGACCACCCTTAGGCTCAATGAATTGTCTAAAATCATAGAATTTTAAAAAGCTGTTGTCGTTATGGTTATAGTCTATCAAATTAAAAGAATATACATATTATTAATAAAGTGAGTGGTATACAGAGTAAAGACCAGGAGAAACCAGGTGCAAGCTTCTGAGTGTCCTCCTCTAATGGCATCACACAGACAAGCCTCAATTTTCCCAGCGGCTATATGTGACACATTATATGAAGGTGTGTCAACAAGGTAAGCATTTGTGACTTTCATTTGAGCCTTGGCGTCCAGGGTTGTGTGTTTTTCTTACATGTGTGAGGAAGGAGAGTTAGTCCTCTAGGCATGCAGCGCCTACATGACTCAGAATCTAGCCACCCAGAAATAAAGCAGGTATTTATGGTAAAATATATTATTAGCATAACTGTTCTCATGAACCTGATACTCCATGGCCCAAGCCTCAGGCATACAAAAACACTCTACTCAGGCAGAAAAACCCAAGGGCTCACATCTAATCTTTCAGGAGATAGCCAAGGGCCAGGTCGGAAGAAAGGTCTCACTTACAGAATGTGCAGGGTTTGAGCAACCCAAGCCTGCTAAGTTAACATTTTGTTGTACTGCTTCCCTAGAGAGAACTACTTAAAAGACTAGGAATCTGTATTTATATCTGTTTTATTGCCTTTCGTCTCAATGAAAATTTCTAATGGAAACCAAAGTTGAAAGACGTTTTAGACTTAAAAGACTATAAATACATCATGTTGCTATAAGAAGAGAGAGAGAGGGAGGGCGAGAGGGAGAGAGAGAGAGAGAGAGAGATGTCTGGATACTAAGATAAACTCTATGGACACATACCAGCATAGCAGCATGTAGCAGTTCCCACATGGAATGGCAAAAAGAAAAAAAAATACAAAACAAAACAAAAAAAACCTCCCTTAATGAACATGAACCTTCTTAGTTGTCCTTAGGTTATTGAAGAAGAAAACAGGCAACTCGAAGAAAGCTGGTTCTGAAATGTTATTTTTTACTATACCCAGACTTGACTAAATTTAAAAAAATGGTTTAATCAGTTTCTGATTCAAATACCAGCTCCCACCCTCTGTGGTTGGGAAAGCAGGAAAAGATAGTTAGAAAAGACCTGATGTAGGTATCAAATTTTCTTTTAAAAAATTATAATCAGCTATTCTATTTTGTCAACTTTTAATTGTGGTAAAATACATATAACATTAAATTTACCATATTAACTATATTTAAGTGTACATTTCCTTGGTATCAGGTACAATTACACTGCTATGCAAACATTGCCACAGGTCATCCCTAGACTTTTCACATTGCAGAGTGAAACTCTGTACTGGTTAAACAACTACCAATGCCCCCTTCATCCCAGCCCCTGGTAACCATTCTACTTTCTATCTCTGTAAATTTTGACTTCTCTAAGTCCCTCAAATAAGTAGAATTACACAGTATCTCTTTTGTTGTGATTTATTTTATTTAGCATAATGTCCTTCAGAGTCAGCCACACTGTAGCGTACACCACAGTTTCTTTCCTTTTTAAGGTTCTATTGTATATCTATACCACATTTTGCTATTCATTCATTCATCAATGAACACTTGGGTTGCTTCTACATTTTAGCTTTGTGAATGATGCTGCTTCTAACATGGGTGTATAGATATCTACCTCTTCAAGACCTTGTTTTTAATTATTTGGGGTGTATACCTAGAATGAAATTGCTAAATCATAGGGCCATTCCATTTATGAATTTTTGAGGAACTGCCATACCGTTTTCCACAATAGCTGTAACATTTTGCTTTACACTCACTGTGCACAAGGGTTCCAATTTCTCTGTATCATCATTGACACTTGTTATTTAATTTTTTTGATAGTAGCCATCTTAATGAATGTGAGATTGATTCTCAGTGTGGTTTTTATTTGTATTTCCATAATGATTACTGATGATGAGTATTTTTTTTCATATACCCTTTGGCCTTTTGTATAGTCTTCTTTAGAGAAATACCTAAATAGATTCTTTGCTCATTTGGGTTGTTTGTTTGGTTGTTGTTGAGTTTTGCGTTTTAGGACTTCTCTGTATTTTTGGAAATCAATTCCTTATATTATTTATGTTTTATAATATATGGTTTGCAAATATTTCTAATATTTTGAGGGATGCTCTTTTACTCAATTGATAGAATCTTTTTGCACAATTGTTTAATTTTCATGAATCCCAATTTATTTTTCCTATTGTTACCTGTGGTTTTAGTGTTAAATCCAAGATATTTCCAAATTCAATGTTTTAAAGTATTTCCCTAATAATAGGTATTACAATAGTTCTTATAATTAGGTATTTGATTCATTTGAGCTAATTTTGTATATGATGTTTTGTAAAGGTTCAACTGTGTTATTTTGCCTATGGATACCCAGTTTTCCCAGCATCATCCGTTGAAAATTGTCCTTTCCACATTGAATGGTCTTGGCACCCTTGTCAAAGATAATTTGTTCGTAAGTGTGAGAGTTTATTTCTGGGCTTTCTATTGTTCTATTTTATTCTGTTTTTCTATATGTCCATCTTTCTGACAGGACTACAGAGTTTTGACAACTATTGCTATGTAGTAAGTTTTGAAATCATGAAATGTTAATTCTCTAAATTTGTTCTATTTTCAGGATTTTTTTTACTATGTAAGGCCTTTTGATATTTCATATGAACTGTAAAATAAATTTTTCTAATTATTTAAGAAAAGTCACTGGAATTTTCATGGTAATTGCATTGAATCCATATATAGCTTTGGGTAGTATAAACATCTTAATAGTAATAAGAGTTTCAATCCATAAACATGGGATAACTTTCCATTTATGTTTTATTTAATTTATTTTAGCCTCATTGTGTAATTTTCAATGCATAGAGCTTTCATATCCTGGTTTAATTTCTAAGTGTTTCACTCTTTCTGATGCTATTTTAAGTACGATTATTGTTTTCATAATTTCCTTGTCAGAGTGTTTGTTGTTAGTGTACCCTGCTCTTGTGTATCCTGCTACTGTGTGCCCTGCTACTTTGCTGAATTGATTTATTAGGACTAGACTACATTATTTGTGAAATCTTTAGTTTTCTATCGATATGATCATATTATATGGTAACAGAGGTAATTTTTTGTCTTCCCTTATAATTTTACATGCCTTTCATTTTATTTTATTTTTTTCCTGCCTAATTGTCCTGGCTAGATTTTGCAGTGCTAGGTTAAGTAGAAATATTAAAAGCAGTCACCCTTCCTTGCATTGTTCCTGATTTAGATAAAAAGCTTTTTCTCTTACCATTGATTATAAGGTTTGCTGTGGGGTTTTAATAAGTGCGTCTTATTATGTTGAACTAGTGTTTCTCCATTCCTAATTCATCGAGTTTTTTTTTTTTTTAACCATGAGAGGATGTTTAATCTTGTCAAATGCCTTTTCTTCATCAATTGGGAGAATTATACAGTTTTTGTCCTTCATTCCTTTAACATAATGTATTACATCAGTCAATTTTCATGTTGAAACATTCTCCAATTTAAGAAATAAATCCCACTTTGTCATGTTTAGAATTATTTTAATATGCTGTTGAATTCAGTTAACTAGCATTTTGTTGATAATTTTTTCACCAATGTTTACAAGAAAATAGCTTACAACATACCATAACATATCAAAACTTATGAGTCACAAGAAAGTTAGTTTTATTTTCCTATAGTGTCTGTCTCTGGCTTTGGTATCAGGTAATGCTAGCCTTATAAAATTAGTGAGGGCCTCCTCTTGTTCAAGTTTTAAAAAAAGATTTGGAGATAGCTGGTGTTCGTTCTTTAAATTATTGGTAGAATTCAACATTGAAGTTATCATGTTCAGGGTTTATCTTGGTAGAGATTTGACTACTAATCACCTTACTTGTTACAGGCCTATTTAGATTTTCCATTTTTTTTGTGATTCAAGACTTGCAGGTTTTCTCTTTGTAATAATTTGTCTGTTTCATCTAAATTATACAATTTGTAGGTGTACAAATTTGTAGGTGTTCACAGTACTCTCTTAAAATCATTTTTATTTCTTTAGAATTGATAATAATATCATTGCATTTGTGATTTGGGTAATTTACATCTTTTCACTTTTTTATTAGTCTAGCTAAAAGTTTATTGATTTTTATCTTTTCAAAAATCTAACATGTAGTTTCATTGATTTTCTCTACTGCTTTTCTATTACCTATTTCATTTATTTATGCTCTAGTTTTATCATTTCCTCCCTTATGCTACTTTTGAATTTAGTTTGTTCTTCCTTTTATTATTCCTTAAGTTTTAAAGTTCGGTTGTTAATTTGGTATTTTTATTGGTTTTTAGCAAAAGCATTTACTGATCTGAACTTTCACCTACAGACTGCTTCCTGATAACTCTTAAATTTGTGTGTGTTGTTTTCCTTTTCATTTGTCTCTAGTTAATTTTTTAAATTTCCTTTGTGGTTTTTTCTAAGAGTGTATTGCTTAATTTCCACAAAGTTTTCCTTCTGTTACTGATTTTGAACTTCATCCTGTTGCTGAAACACTTTGTATAATATAAATCTTTTAAAACTTTTGTGAGTCTTAAATTGTGGTCCAATACATTGGGTACACTGGAAAATGTTCTGTGTATATTTGATAAATATAGTTTGTTTTATTTATGAATTATTTTCTTGACTTTTTCCAAGTCTATCTTTAGCTCTTTGAACACTTTAAAGACAGTTGTCTAACAGATCTTCCATCAGTTCTTTTCTTTTTTTTTTTTCTTATACTTTAAGTTCTGGGATACATGTGTAGAATGTGCAGTTTTGTTACATAGGTATACACGTGCCATGGTGGTTGTCTGCAGCCATCAACCCGTCATCTACATTACATATTTCTCCTCATGCTATCCCTCCCCTAACCCCCCACCTCCGACAGGCCTGGTGTGTGATGTTCCCCTCCCTGTGTCCATGTGTTCTCATTGTTCAAATCCCAGTTAGGAGTGAGAACAAGCAGCGTTTGATTTCTGTTCTTGTCTTAGTTTGCTGAGAATGATGGTTTCCAGCTTCATTCATGTCCCTGCAATGGACATGAACTCATCCTTTTTTATGGCTGCATAGTGTTCCATGGTGTATATGTGCCACATTTTCTTTGTCCAGTATATCATAGATGGGCATTTGGGTTGGTTCAAGTATTTGCTATTGTGAACAGTGCTGCAATAAACATGTGTACATGTGTCTTTATAGTAGAATGACTTATAATCCTTTGGGTATATACCCAGTAATGGGATTGCGGGGTCAAATTTCTGGTTCTAGATCTTTGAGGAATCGCCACACTGTCTTCCACCATGGTTGAACTAATTTACACTCCCACCAACAGTGTAAAAGTGTTCCTATTTCTCCACATTCTCTCCAGCAACTGTTTTTTCCTTACTTTTTAATGATTGCCATTTTAACTGGTGTGAGATGGTATCTCATTGTGGTTTTGATTTGCATTTCTCTAATGACCAGTGATGGTGAGCTTATTTTCATATGTTTGTTGGCCACGTAGACAGATTCACAGCTGAATTCTACCAGAGGTATAAAGACGAGTTAGTACCATTCCTTCTGAAATTATTCCAAACAATAGAAAAATAAAGATTCCTCTCTAACTCATTTTATGGTGCCAGTACCATCTTGATACCAAAACTTGACAGAGACACAACAACAAAAAAAGAAAATTTTGGGCCAATAATTCGATGAATATTGATGTAAAAATCCTCAACAAAATATTGGCAAGCTGAATTCAGCAGCATATCAAAAAGCTTGTCCACCATGCTCAAGTCAGCCTCATCCCTGGGATGCAAGGCTGATTCTACATACTCAAATCAATAAACGTAATCCATCACATAAGCAGAACCAATGACAAAAAACACATGATTATATCACTAGATTCAGAAAAGGTCTTTGATAAAATTCAACACCCCTTCATGCTAAAAACTCTCAATAAACTGGGTAACTGATGGAAGATATCTCAATATAATAAGAGTTATTTATCACAAACCCACAATCAGTATCACACTGAATGGGCTGCAGCTGGAAGCATTCTCTTTAAAACTAGCACAAGACAAAGATGACCTCTCTCACCACTCGTATTCAACATAGTATTAAAAGTTCTGGCCAGGGCAATCAGGTAAGAGAAAGAAATAAAGGGTATTCAAATAGAAAGAGAGAAAGTCAAATTGTCTCTGTTTGCAGATGACATGATTGCATATTTTAAAAACTCCATTGTTTCAGCCTGAAATATCCTTAAGCTGATAAGCAACTTCAGCAAAGTCTCAGTGTACAAAATCAATGTGCAAAAATCACAAGCATTCCTATACACCAATAATAGACAAATAGAGAGCCAAATCATGAGTGAACTCCCATTCACAGTTGCTACAAAGTGAATAAAACACCTAGGAATACAACTTACAAGGGATGTGAAGGACCTCTTCAAGGAGAACCACAAACCACTGCTCAAGGAAATAAGAGAGGACACAAACAAATGGAAAAACATCCCATGCTCATGGATAGGAAGAATAAATATCGTGAAAACAGCCATACTGCCCAAAGTAATTTATAGATTCAATGCTATCCCCATCAAGCCACCAATGACTTTCTTCTCAGAATTGGAAAAAACTACTTTAAATTTCATATGAAACTAAAAATGAGCCCATATAGCCAAGAGAATCCTAAGCAAAAACAAAACAAAAAAATAACAAAAGTAAAACAAACAAACAAAAACAAAGCTGGAGGCATCATGCTTTCTGACTTCAAACTATACTATAAGACTACAGTAATCAAAACAGCATGGTAGTTGTACCAAAACAGATATATAGATCAATGGAACAGAACAGAGGGCTCAGAAATAATGCCACACATCTACAACCATCTGATCTTTGACAAAAACAAGCAAAGGGGAAAGGATTCCCTATTTAATAAATGGTGTTGGGAAAACTGTCTAGCCATATGCAGAAAACTGAAACTGAATCCCTTCCTTACACCTTACACAAAAATTAACTCAAGATGGATTAGACTTAAACGTAAGACCTAAAACCATAAAAACCCTACAAGAAACCCTAGACAATACCATTTAGGACATAGGCATGGGCAAAGACTTCATGACTAAAACACCAAAAGCAAAGGCAACAAAGGCCAAAATTGACAAATGGAATCTAATTAAATAAAGAGCTTCTGCACAGCAAAAGAAAATATCATCAGAGTGAACAGGCAACCTACAGAATGGGAGAAAAATTTTGCAATCTATCCATCTGACAAAGGGCTAATATCAAGAATCTACAAAGAACTTAAACAAATTTACAACAAAAAAAACAAACAACCCCATCAAAAAGCAGACAAACAATATGAACAGACACTATCAGGTCTTTTTATGAAAAATTTCTGTTGGTTTATAGATTTCCTTTAAATGAACGATATGTTCCTTTATTTGTATGCCTAATGCCTTGTTAAATTTTGGTTGAAAAATGGACATTTGAATACAGTAGTGTGGTAACTCTAGAATTCAGATAATTCCCTTTCCCAGATATTGCTAATCGCTAGTTTTATATGTACGTATGTGTGTAAAAAACATACTTTATTATAAATTGTCTTCTATTATATATTTACTTTTATCATAACACCAGTATTATGTATTATTATTTATTTCATTAAATATATAATTGTTGTGGCTCTCTCTGTGTCCAAAATCATCCTGAGGTTCTGAGGTTTAAACTTCAAGTCTTCTTAGGTCTTTTATAAGCCTGTTCCTTTCTTGGGCATGTGTGGTGACTTTCTAATTTCCTTGATATATGTGATTGCTTTTGAATTTCATACTTGTAATGTCTGGCTCTGAGAAGGGAAAAACAACAACAACAAAATGCAGTAAGAAAAACAGTTACTGGTTCTTTAAATGCCCTAGAGTTGGCTTCAGATAGAGGAGTGAACTTACAATAGCAAGCTGCCTCTGTGTCTGCAGCTTAAAAGCAGCAATCTGCTGTGATCAGAACACAGAAATTTGCTGTTATGTGGAGAACGCGGTCCTTATCCTCTTGGTTCCCCCAACCTTCTGCAAGGTCAAGGTCACCTGCCATGAGACTGGGGAGGGTGGGGGGCAGGAAATATGTATCTGCTGCCCAATTTAGAGCTAAATTAACCAAAAATTAGTTGCAATTTATGTCCAAGCCTTCCCCCGGACGTTGCGAGCTTCCAATAGAGTCCTAGAGGAGTTCCAAAATAGTTAAATCAAACAGATCTGATCTTTCCAGTGGAATTGTCTAGGTGGAGAAAGTATTTCTGGTACTTCCTGCTCTGCAATGTTCCCAGTATCCTGTATCCAATTATTTTTTTGAGGCTTCTCACTTCTTACAGATTTGACTCTTCCTGTTACATGGTATTTGTTTCTTAGCATGGTAACACCTTTCAAAAATGACAAATATGTATGAAGAAGATTCCATTTTATAGTTAATTTTTCTTTTTTATATTTATAACTATTTTTAAAAATATTCTCTTAAGACGGTAGAAAGACTGCTATGCCATTTGAAGTTATTGAAGATAAACATATTAGAGTGACAAATGGTGGCATACCACAGTGAAGTTGCTGTACAGAAAGTCAAAAGTCAAAATTAATAGACATTGAGAAAGATAGTTACAACCAGTTTTAGATATATTGAAAAAAAGAAGAGACCAAAATCAAACACCTGAGAACAGAGTTTTTGCTCTTGCTGTTGAAAATGCTATCATCTTCACACAAACATTCAATTAACAGCATGCTAACAGCAGTTGAGGGGTATCTAAGTCTGAAAATAGAAACTGGAATTGTACGTGTTCAGTTTAATCCTGCGGTGTTTAAACATAATCAAAGATAATATAGTTAACAGGAAAATTAAAAATGCAAACAGGGTTCACTCTCTTACGTTGAATTATTTTCAAGTAATTTTTCTCCTTGAGGATTTTTTAAAAATTAGACGTTATTTTTTACATCACCTTTAAGTTCAAAGCAAAACTTAGCGACAGGTACAGAGATATCCCATATACCCACTGCCTCCACACATACACAGACTCACCCAATACAGACATCCCCCATAGAGGGGTACATTTGTTACAACTAATGAATGTACCTGGACACATCATCAATCAAAGTCCATAGTTTGCATTAGAGTTCAGTCTTGGTGTTGAACGGTCTGTGGGTTTGGATAAATATATAATAGCATGTTTTCACCCTTATAGTATCATACAGATCATTTTCATTGCCCTATAAATCCTCTGTGCTCTGCCTATTTATTCATCCTCTTCCAAAACCCTTTGTACCACTAATCTTTTCACAGTCTCCATAGTTTTGCCTTTGTTTGGAATGTCATGTAGGTGGAATCATACAGTATGCAACCTTTTCAGGTTGGCTTCTTTCACTTAGTAACATCTATTTAAGTTTTCTCTATTTCTTTTCATGGCTTCCTAGCTCATTTCTGCTGAAGGTCGAAAAATATTTCATTGTCTGGATGTACCACAGTTTATTTGTCTACTTACCTACTGAAGGACACTTTGGTTGCTTCCAAGTTTGGGCAATTTTGAATAAAGGTGCTATAAACATCTGTGTACAAATTTTCTTAAGGACACATGTTTTCAAGTCATTTGGGTAAAATACTAAGTATGATTGTGGATCATATGGTAGGAATTTGTTTAGTTTTGTAAGAAACTGCCAAACTGTCTTCCAAATGGCTATATCATTTTACATTTCCACCTGCAATGAATGAGAGTTCCTGTTGCTCCGCATTTTCGCCAGCCTTTGATGTTGTCAGTGTTCTCTATTTTGGCCATTGTAACAGGTGTGTGGTTGTATCTCATTGTTATTTTCTTTGGGGCTTTTTAATAAACCTGAATAGTCGTTTTGACATATGAAAAAGAAAGAAATAATGTAAGAGAAAAGATGTTAATTATTCCATGACAAATGGTAAACATAATTAACAGTTAGTTGTCTTCAAGCATGGAGACAATAGTCAACAGGTAAAATTATTATTATTTTTATTTATTTATTTATTTTTTGAGACGGAGTCTCGCTCTGTCACCCAGGCTGGATTGCAGTGACCTGATCTCAGCTCACTGCAAGCTCCGCCTCCCAGGTTTACGCCATTCTCCTGCCTCAGCCTCCCGAGTAGCTAGGACTACAGGCGCCCGCCACCTTGCCTGGCTAGCTTTTTGTAATTTTTTTAGTAGAGACGGGGTTTCACCGTGTTAGCCAGGATGGTCTCGATCTCCTGATCTCGTGATCCGCCCGTCTCGGCCTCCCAAAGTGCTGGGATTACAGGCTTGAGCCACCGCGCCCGGCCAACAGGTAAAATTATACATTTTATCTCAAAGTTGACTTATCCTTTTTAATGTATCTTAAAAGTCATTTTCACATATAAAGTAGAATTAAAAAGATAATTTAATTGAAAAGGCAAAACATGGAATTTTAAAGAAGAATCCTTCTAGTGTGTCACATATATGACATTACCTTTTAATTAAAATTTTATATACATTCTCGTATTGGATCTTTTGAACTACAGAAAGTATAAATTTTAGAAACTGATAGAACTATGTTAAAGTCTTACTTCTATCACTTATGTGTGTAGCATTGGGCAGTTACTTAGGTTCTAAGCTTCTATCCTGTTTACTTGATTCTATCTTATTTACTTAGGTTCTAAGCTTCTATCCTATTTCTGACAAACAGGATAAAATAATATTCAAGGTTGCTAAAAGGATGAGAAGAGGTAATCTATAAAAAGTTTTTATTGAAGTACCAAATCTACTTAAGTTTTCTGTTTCTTTTCTTTAGAAATTTATTTTCTAAAAATAAATTTTACAAACTGATAGAACTATGTTAGTCTTATTTCTATCACTTATGTGTGTGGCATTGGGCAATTATTTAGGTTGTAAACTTCTATCCTATTTCTGATAAATGGGATACAATAATACTCAAGGTTGATAAAAATATAGAAAGAGATAATCTATATAAAGTTTTTATTGATGTACCCAGCTTATAGGATGTCCTTAAAAATGGTAAATGAGATAGAACACATTTACTGAACACTTTTAACTAAGCTTTATTCTAAGTATCTTATAGAATTAACTAAATTATCATCATAATCTAGAGTTTCTGACACTTCACTTCTTTCTGAATGTACATTTAGTAAAAAAAACTCATCAACTCTTACATATACATGTGTTTCACATATGTCAGCCATATACTCAATCATTTAATTATAATTTAGTAAAGAGGTAGTCACAGGTTCTGGAGCTAGGTTGCCTCAGTTCATATTCCAGGAATGCTGCTTATTCAATGAAGAAGCTCAAGTAACTTACTTAACCTCTTCTGGTCTCACAAATTATATGTAATAGAGTTATGAGTTAATACAGTCACAGTTCCTGTGGCATTGTAGGTGCTCACTAAATGGCTTTGACTTATATAAGTATTATTCCCTATAGATACTGGGGCATGAGCCTCATGACATGATATGATAGCTAACTAACGTAAGTCTGCCCAATATGGTAGGGCAAGATACATATATTGCCAATGATAGCATAGGTAGTTATAAAAAATAATGTATGGGATTTATGACATATACAAGTAAGACAATGGGCCGTTCCATTGAAGGGTCCTGGGTTTGGACTTAGAATATTAGAAACATTTACAGGGAAAGTGGCAAGAAATAATAAACCGGAAAAAAAAGGAAATAGGGTTAAAATATTAAAATTTGCAGTGCTTTACAGAATCTGAGTTATTGGAGAACTTCCTGTATCTGAAAGTAGCACAATGCAATGGATACTTGGCAAGAGTTTAATCTATGGACACAGGGAAGATCTAGGTAAGTTTATACAGGTTATTAAAGTGTTTCTAAATAGGATAATTGTATAATCAATAATTATGTTTTCAAAAATTTCAATGTTTAGTGTAGAAGAGACATTTCTAGAGAGGTAAATAGAGGCAGATTAAGAATAGAGGCAGGAAAAAATCTGAGTAAGAATTAAATACGTTCCCAGTGAAAGTGCTAATAAAAGGAAAATAAAATGTTTAAAAATGTTATGAAGGTAAAATCAAAAGTACATTGTCAATAATTGATATTTATGTTTTACTGAAGAGAAGTTTTCTAACATGGAGGCAAAATTTCTTTTCTTTGTTTTTCTCATCTTCACTGAGATATGATTGACAAATAAAGGTTGTATATATTTAGAAGGTACAACATGTTTTGATATACTAACAGACTGTGATATACTAACACTGTGAAAAGATTATGTCAATCAAATTAATTAACATATACAGCACCTCACATAGTTATTGTTCTGTGTATGTTGTGTGGTGAAAACACTGCACACACTTAGCAAATTACAAGTATATAACACATTATTATTAACTTTAAACACAGTGCTGCACATTAGATCTTCAGTACTCATCCATCTTATAACTAAATGTTTGTATCTTTTGACCAATATCTCTCCTTTTCTCCCAATCCTCCTATCCCTTGGTAACCATCATTCTACTATCTAGAACTTTGAGGGATTTTGTTTCCTTTTTTTATACTAAATATAAGTAAGATCATTCAGTATTTGCCTTTCTGTATCTGGTATTTTTCAATTGGCATAATTGTCCTCCGGTTTCATCCATGTTGTTGCAAAAGCCAGCATTGTCTTCTTTCTTATGGCTGTATAATATTTGAATATATATTTAACACATATGTAAATATAATGTATGGTTACACATATATGTGTGTGTGTGTATATATATATATGTCACATTTTCTTCATTCATCCATTGACACTTAGGTTGTTTTCATATCTTGACTGTTATGAATAATGTCACAATAAACAAAGAGAACAAATATCTCTTTAAGATAGTGGTTTTATTTCCTTTGCATATACACCAGAAGTGGGATTGCTGAATTATTTGTTAGTTCTGTTTTTCATTTTTGATACAATCTCTGTACAGTTTCTGTAATGGCTGTACAAATTTACATTCCCATCAACAGTGTATACAATTTTCCTTTTCTCCACATTCTTTCTAATACTTGTTGTATTTTGACTTTTTGATAAAACTCATGCTAATAGGTATGTCATCTTATTGTGCCTTAGATTTACATTTTCCTGATAATTAGTGATGTTGAGCCTATTTTCATGTACCTGTTAGCCATTTGTATGGCTTCTTTTTAGAAATGTCTATACAGGCCCTCAGACTGTTTTTTATTGTTATTTAATTTTGTTATTATTATCTTTTTGCTATTGTGGTCTTTGAATTTCTTAAATATTTTGATATTAAACTCATAAAATATATGGCTTGCATATAAACATATAGAAATATTTTCTCCCATTTTATAGGTTGCCTTTCATTTTGTTGATTATTTCTTTCGCTGTGCAGAAAGCTTTTAGTTTGATATAATTCCACTTGTTTATTTACACTTGTTTGTCTATGCTTTTGATATCAAATTAAAAAAAATCATTACCAGAAACCAATGTCAATGATCTTTTCCTTTATGTTTTCTTCTTTGAGTTTTAGAATTTCAGATTCTATGTCTTTAATCCATTTGGAATTGGTTTTAAATGATTTTGAATTGATGTTTTATGTAGTGTAAAAGTCCAATCTCTTCATTTTAATGTGGATATTCAGTTTTTCCAACACCTTTTGTTGAAGAGACTTTCATTTTTCCAGTACATCACCTTGGTACCTTTATTAAAAGTTAGTTTACTATATATGTGTAAATTAATTTCTGAGATTTCTATTTTGACCCATTGATCTGTTTGTTTTTAAGCCAGTAACATACTGTTTTGATTACTGTAGGTTTGTAATATAATTTGAAATCAGGAAGCATGGTGCCTCCAGCTTTGTTTTTCTTTCTTAAAATTAATTTGGCTATTTGGGGCCTTTTGTGATTCCATACAATTTTTTAATTTTTATTACTATTGTTTTAATATTTATTTATTTATTTATTTGAGTCAGAGTCTCACTATATCTCCTAGGCTGTTACACAGTAGTGTGATCTTCGCTCATTGCCACCTCTGCCTCCAGGTTCAAGCAATTCTCCTGCCTCAGCCTCCTGAGTATCTGGGATTACAGGCCTGCACCACCACACCCAGATAATTTTTGTATTTTTAGTAGAGATGGGGTTTTGCCAGGTTGGCCAGGCTGGTCTTGAACTCCTGAGCTCAAGTGATCCACCCATCTTGGCCTCCCAAATGTTGGAATTACAGGCGTGAGCCACCATGCCCAGTCAATTCCATACAAATTTTTAAAGTTATTTTTCAACTTCTGTAAAAATATTATTGAGATTTTGATAGAGATGTCATTGAATCCTTAGATGTATGTGCAAACATTTTAACTATGTTAAATATTCCCAATCATTGTCTCAGGATATCTCTGCATTTGTATGCCTTCTTCAAATTCTTTTATAAATGTTTTATAGTTTTCAACGTACAAATATTTTACCTCTTCTGTTAAATTTATTCCTTAATCTTTTATTCTTTTTGATGCTATTGTAAATGGGTTTATTTTCTTAATTGTTTCTTCAGATAGTGTATTGTTAGTGTATGGAAACATATCAGATTTGCGTTGTTAATTTTGTATTTTGCAACTTACTGAATTCATTTATTAAAGAGTTCCTTGTTGGTGATTTTAGGGTTTTCATTATATAAGATTATGTCATGTACAAACAGAAATACTTTCACATTTTTATTTACAATTTGGTGCCTTTTGTCTCTTTTTCTTGCCTAATTACTCTGGCTGGGATTTCCAGTACTATGTTGAATAGAAAAGGTGAGAGTGGGCACTATTTTCTTGCTCCTGATCTTAGAGAAAAAGCTTTTAACTTTTCACCATTGAGTGTGATATCAGCCGTAGGCTTGTAATCTATGGATTTTAATATGTTGAGTTACATTTTTGCTATACCTAATATACTGAGAGTTTTTTTATCATGAAAGCATGTTGAATTTTGTCAAATGTTTTTACTGAATCCATGGAGATGATTTCTGTCATTTTCATCTTTCATCGTGTTCATGTGGTTGATCACATCTATTGATTTGTGAATGTTGAACCATCTTTGCATCTTACCGATAAATTTCACTTGATCATTGTATATAATCCTTTAAATGTGTTGTTTAATTTGATTTTATAGTATTTTGTTGAGGGCATTTGTTCCTATGTTGATTAGGGATAGTGAACTATTATCTTCTTTTCTTATATTGTCCTTGTCTGGATTTGTTTTCAGGGTGGTGCTGTCCCCTAAAATGAATTTGAAAATGTTCCTTCTTCAATTTTTTGAAATAGTTTGAGAAAAATTAGTATTAATTTATCTTTAAACATTTGGTAGAACTCATCAGTGAAGCCATCTGTTCTTGGATTTTTCTATGTTGAAGATATTTGGTTACTGATTCAATCCCTTTACTTTTAATAGGCCTGGTGTTGATTGGTGAAAGCAGGTTTAACAGATACCATTTAAGTGATTTAGAGGAAGTGGACTAGTGGTTAAAAATGTTTGTGCCCTGTACATACATGTGTGAAAGTAACTAGTTCCAATTTGCTATATGCCTATAGCTCAAGGGAGCAGCCTGGACTGGAAATACAGTTTTGTGTCTTCTGTAAATATAAAAGCCATTAAAAATAATGCAATCTTCTTGGAGAAAGATGAGTAGAGAGGGAAGGTAATTTAAAGTAATTATGTGGTGTTGTGATACTATTAAAATACTATTGAATGTTTATCAAACCTAAATGTTCTCATTGAAATATTACCTGTCTTATATTTTTAGATTGTGCTTTTCTTAAATTTAGTGGATTATATTCACTTCTTTAGAAAAATAAATGTGATCCATTCTTTAAATAGGCAATGCCACTGATATCTAACATTTTTGTTTTAAAGACAAACTTTCACAGAAAGTGTTTCTACATTGTTTGTATAACATTACCTTGAAAACGGGATACATTTTCCCAATGTAATTTCCAAGTACATTTTAAAACACTTAGGTGTATCTGAAAAACAAGTTTGACACAACTGTCTCAATAACCTTGACTTGGACCTAAATAGAGAGTCAATTATTGGAATTTTAAAAATGCATTAAAATTTGGGGGACAGTTTAGATAGTCTAGAAATAAGATCAATAAAAATGTCATGAATAGCAGTCTATTTTCTCTCCTTTTTAAATTTGGCATAAATAAAAGATGCTGAGGTTGGGTCCCTTTTCCCTATCCAAATAGTGAACTATTTCAAGAACATTTTCATAAATTAGTCATGTTTCTCTTGCATTCATATTCACAATTGTTGGGGCATAGATCATCTTTCATTATATAGCAGTCGAGTTATAATTTCCAGATCCTGTAGGTATATCTGCTTTAAGCTAAAAATGCCACATGATACAGACATTATTTCTAAATCCAAACAAGCATTTTAAATTGTCATCAATACCCCATTAATGTAATGATGATAGTTTTCCTCATTACCTATCATTTGTGAAGTACCTACTGATTACCAAACACTGTACCATGTGTGTACAGTTCTTACAACAGTTTTATCAGATTTGTTTTCCACATACACCCTACACATATGAAGTATTAAGAAGCAAAACTAAGTTGCTTAGCATTTCCATTCAGTAAGAACCAGACCAAAATTCAAGGCTTTTTTCTAAGTCCAAACTATTCCCATTATATGTTGTATATAAATCAAATGTAATCTTTCTCAAATAAACTTGATACCTCTCAGTGGTCTAAATAAAAGACACTACTACCCACCCCATTGTTATCAATCAGAAATATGAGATACCTGACACCTGCTTTTTCTGTACTCTCAAATGCACTTTATGGACAACTCTTGATCTTTTACCTTCTTAACCACTCTAGAGTTTGTTCTTTCCTTTTCAAATTTAGTGTTTGGGGCTAGATCATGATCCACGTCTTGCTTAATATTTTATTTTGAACTTCTCATTGCTTTCTTCCCTTCCATAGGACCCTGCTTCACTCCATCCTCCATGCTTACCTTAAGATAATGTTTATGAAAAACAAATACACTCTGTATCTCAAAATCACATTAGTCTCTTATTTTACAGAGCTTAAAGTCCAAGCACTTTAACATGGCATTCAAATGTGTCCATTTTTGGTACCTGTACATCACGCTAGCCCATGTCTTGACTCCTAAACCTGCATGATACAGTTTCAGAGACAATGTGGCTCAAAATATAATTTCATGATACCATATTGAAATATTTGTTCATGCTTCATCATCCACCCAGAGTACTATTTCTCACCCTTCCTATTTGCACACATCTACTTAATTTCAGCATTCGGCTCAAATGTTCTATTTGCTATGAAAATTTTCTTGCCTCATCTTTGACTTTAAGAGAAAGTAGTCATTTACTTTTATTTGCCTTCTAAACTCTAACACTTTTATAGACTATTTAGGTACTACCTGTCCTGGCAAAATTAATTGCACATTTCTTGAAAAGATGATTCCTTTTCTCCTGACCATCCAGCATAAGATTTGGATATTGGTAGCTATCAATCAGATGTTCTTTAGTGAATGAATGACGATGTCTTCATTTCTGGCCAAACTCCTTGTAGTTATTCTTGTTGTGGTATAATTTATTGGCTTTATCTCTATTTTTTAGGAAAGTTTGCACCTAAAATCTTTATTGGAAAATTATTGTTAGGAGCTCAGAAGAAACATAAAGATGAATCCATCTACTATCCTTTCTTTAAGAATATTATAATAAAGTTAGGGTTCAGATATGCTCATAAAACCATTAAAAAACTGGCACATTAGATAAATATAATTATTATCATTAATAAAAAATGATAAATGTAGATTGTGTGGTAGGAGACAGATGGAAGTTGTATTAGGCAGAGTTCTCTAGAGAAATGAAATTAGCAGGAGATATAAATAGGTAGGTAGATAGATATACATATATAGATTAATTAAGGGAATTAGCTCATATAATTACCGAGGCCAAAAATTCCATAATATTCCACCTGCATAATATGCAAGCTGGAGAACCAAGAACGCCAGTGGTGTAGGTGTAATTCAACGAAGTTTGAATTTCTGAGAATCAGGGGAGCTGATAGTGTTACTCTCTGTTCAAGGCCAAAGGTCCAAGAATTAAGAGACTGCTGGAAGATGTACTGGAGTTAAAAGAAGAACCACAGTTCAGAGAACCAGGAGCTTTGATGTCCAGGGGTAGCAGAAGATGGATGTCCCAGCTCCAAAAGAGAGACATAAAGTTTGACTTTCCCTTTTCTTTTTGTTCTATTTGTATGAGCCCTCAATGGATTAAGGGATACTCACCCACTTTGGCTTGAGTCGGTCGTCTTTACTTTATCTACTAAATAAAATGCTAATCTCTTCCATAAACACATTCACAGACACACTGAGAAGACTGCTTTACCAGCTATCTGGGAATCCCTCAACTCCATCAAGTTGACACGTAAGATTAATCATCACCAAAGTGAAGGTAGATTTGTTTACAATGTTACTATACACATTGTGTTGAAAAACAAATAAGCTAGATGGAAATGTAAGAAGAATAATAGTGAGCCAGTCGTGGTGGCTCATGCCTCTAATCCCACTTTGGGAGGCTGAGGTGGGTGGATCACTTGAGGTCAGGAGTTCAAGACCAGCCTGACCAATATGGTAAAACTGCATCTCTACTAAAAGTACAAAAAAAAAAAAAAAAAAAATTAGCCAGACATGGTGGTGCATGCCTGTAATTCCAGTTACCTGAGAGGGTGAGTAGGAGAATCGCTTGAACCCAGGAGGTGGAGGTTTCAGTGAGCCAAGATCAGGCCACTGCACTCTAGCCTAGGAGACAGAGCTAGACTCCATTAAAAAAAAGAAAAAAAGAAAAAGAAGATTGATTGAGGGACACAGAAAAAAATCAGAATCTGGTAGCAAAAATAGGTTTGGTAATGAGAACTGAATGGAGTTTAGTGCAGTGAAATGTGAAATAAGTTCAATCAGTTCTTAAGGTTAATTATTGGAAAACCTTGCATCACAGGCTTTGGAGCTTGGACTCAATTTTGAACATGATATAAACAATCAATGGTATTGGAACAAAAAAAAATGAATATTGCTGCTTTGGAATTAAATGATCTGATAGCAGCGAGTAAAGTAAAATGAAAAGAAAATAAGGAGGAAGTTTGAAAATCTGTTAGGAAATTATTATCATAGATGATTCGTGGATTACCAGGATTTAAGTGGAATGACAGTGATAGAAATAAAATAAGTAGGACAATTGTAAAATTATTTGAATCAAATTGGTAAGTTTTAAATATACCTGGAATATGAAAATGATTTTATGCTTACCCAATAATTAATTATTGATCACCAATATGACAGAATATTAGCTTATAGATAGATACATGTGAAAGTATACCTATCAAAACAAAATATACAAAAAGAATAAGGATTGCAATGAAACAATATAGTGAGATTTTAATAGTTTGAATTGTAGTTGCAACAGAATGCTGACGTCAAATAGAAAATTAAAAAGTGAAGTAATTGATGATCAACTTAAAACATGCACATTAAACAGAACAACTTGTAATAATAAGACTTTGATAAGAGGCACCATTTACCAATTTTCCTTAATTAAACAGAGATTATAGAAGACATTGTTTTTGAAACTCTACCAAAGAAAACAAGATCAGTGGCAGTTAAGTTTCATAACATATATAATATGGTTTGGCTGTGTCCCCACCCAAATCTCATCTTGAATTGTAGCTCCCGTAATCCCCATGTGTTATGGGAGGGACCCTGTGGGAGGTAATTGAATCATGGGGGCGGATTTTTCCCATGCTGTTCTCATGATAGTGAACAAGTCTCACAGGATCTGATGGTTTTATAAAAGCAGTTCCCCTGCACACACTCTCTTGTCTGCTGCTATGTAAGACATGCCTTTGCTCCTCCTTTGCTTTCCACCATGATTGTGAGGCCTCCCCAGCCATATGGAACTGATGGTCCATTAAATGTCCTTTATAAATTACCCAGGCTCTGGAATGTCTTCATACCAGTATGAAAATAGACTAATACAATATACTTCTCATAGTATTTATTGCTGATTTTAAAGGAATTTTTTTTTTTTTTTTTTTTTTGGAGACGGAGTTTCGCTCTTGTTGCCCAGGCTGGAGTGCAATAGCACAATATTGGCTCACCACAACCTCCACCTCCCAGGTTCAAGTGATTCTCCTCCCTCAGCCTCCCAAGTAGCTGGAATTACAGGCATGCACCATACCATGCCCAGCCAATTTTTTGTATTTTTAGTAGGGACGGGGTTTCTTCATGTTGGTCAGTCTGGTCTCGAACTCCCGACCTTAGGTGATCCACCTGCCTCAGTCTCCCAAAGTGCTGGGATTACAGGTGTGAGACACCACACCCAGCCTAAAGCAAAATATTTTTTAAATGAATAAAAATGTTTATAAAAATCCTGAAACCTTTTGTCTAAGAATGCCATAATAACTAATTTAAGAACTAATAACTAAAAAGAGATTATGGCAAGCTGAAACCCTGTGGCAGAAAAAGGTCTTACATGCTCTTTCTTCCCAAAGTATTGCAGGTTTTGAGTATTGCAGGTTCTGCTCCCTCCCCCACCACAAACACCCACACCCACACCCACACCTTATATTACTGCTTTGTTCCCTCTTTCACTTGTGAACAAAATTCTGATAGTATCTATTACCTCTGCTATGACCAGACTGTCATACTGATTCTTTTGCTCACAGCAAATAAAATATTTTATGTATTTGCCTATTTTCTGGTGATCTTACTCTATGGTCCTCTAAAACAGAAAGTTGATATTGAAATGAAGGGCCAAAAGACATATTCATTTCTGGTCCACTTGAGCCTGTAGGTGAAATACCCACCTATGAATTACATGTAGTAGCTGAAATTCCATGTGGAATTCAATATTTTTGACACTTTAATTGATACGATTTTCTTATGGTTAATTCAGACAGGTAATAACTACAGCTTTCTATCCAATGAACTCAAACATTATTTCAATGAGAAAGCAACAGAGACTGGAGCAAAAATACTACACTTCTATTTTTTAACTTAAAGCATAGGGCTTAAGTCTATTACAGACAAACACCTAGAATTCAAAGCTTTTCTGATTTTCAAAGCTAGGCTTTAGGGATAGAAAAAAAATATGCAGTTTTAAAAAGTTGATGCTGAATTATCAAGGGCAAGTAAATGCTGAATTGAGTGGACATTGTACTTACTGCCACACCGTGAGTAGAGAGATTTTGAATGGTGCACATAGTGACAATTTTAATGTGTTACAAGGAGGAGAAGTGTGGAGAAGAGCATTTCCTAGACTGAAGGAGAGAATTTTGGAAGGCAGAGCATAATACATTAAATGTTAGTTTGGAATCCACTCTCTATAGTCACTGGGTTTGAAGTGGGAAGAAGTAGAAAGCTATATAAAAAAAAAAGAATAAAATTATGAGAGAAGACAGGAGATTTTTGCCACATATATTTTCTTCACTTTTCAGTGGAATTCTAGGAAGATTGTGTGTGTGTGTGTGCATGCTGTGTGTGTGTTTGTGAATATAGAGCAACCATAGTGGAATAGGAATTGTAGTTGTATAGCAAATTTGTATTAAGAGGTCTCAGAATTATACTTGATCTTTTCAACTCATTGAAGTCTGGGACAAGGGTGCTTCTACTCTCATTTCTATTATAAAACTTTAAAGCTAATTAACTTGAGTAAACATCAAGGAATACACCATAAACAAAAAATCTGAGAAACTTTGTTCTTTGAAAAATGTAAGTCCTTAAGCTATTTTACTTTTTAAGTCATATTATAAACTACAAGCCCAGAATAAAATGATTTTAAAAGTAGAAGTCTGAGAATACTGAAGCATCTCTCTGGTCTAAAAGTCAATCAGAGTGGCCTTTACTTCTGCTGGAGACAACCCAAATTCTCAGTTTCTATGCTCTGTAATATATTTAAGACCACTCTAGCACTGTGAGAGATTGTGTTTTCAAAGGCAGGTCTCCCTTGCCTCACAAATTTAATAAATTCTGTTTTGCTTTAATATGCCTTGCTATCTTGAGGTTTCTTTTATTAAAACCATCACCGACTCTCTCAGGCAAACTCAGTCACACATTTCTGCAGACTGGTTACAACTTTTAAATGCATGTGTTATAGTTACTGTAGAGGAACAAGCATATAATTGCTATATTATGACAGTAAATTACATTTTTGACATTTTATTTAATGTAAAATATAAGATTATTGTGTATATAGGTACGAGTATCTCACATATTGCTAAGCATATCTAAGAAATTAATATTTGCTGAAATAAGCATGTTCTTATAAGGAAACATTGAAAGAGAAGATAAAAACAGTAACAATGAGAAGTGCCTCAATTTAGGGCAAAGATTAAGAAAGCAAACCAAATGAAAAATTCAGTGGTATTTTTACATATGCAGAGGAATACAAAAAGAATTTAATGTCATGAAAGGCTAGGAGTGAAGCAGTAATAAGAAACATGTGGTCAACTATGCCAACATGTCTCCAGGGAAGTCAAATAGGATCAGGACCAAATGATTTGGAAAACAGTCTGTTGGTGGTAATGTTGAGGGATTATTTATTGCAGAGTTGTTTGAAAAGATAATAGGAACACAACTGAAAAAATGAATAGTGCTAGGTCGGGTGTGGTGGCTCATGCCTGTAATCCCAGCACTTTGGGAGGCCAAGGCAGGCGAATCACAAGGGCAAGAGATCGAGACCATCCTGGCTAACATGATGAAACCCTGTCTCTACCAAAAATACAAAAAGTTAGCTGGGCGTGGTGGTGGGTGCCTGTTGTCCCAGCTACTGAGAAGACTGAAGCAGGAGAATGGTGTGAACCCGGGAGGTGGAGCTGGCAGTGAGCCGAGATCGCACCACTACACTCTAACCTGGGCGACAGAGTGAGACTCCATCTCAAAAAAAAAAAAAAAAAAAAAAAAAAGAATAGCACTAGAAGAATAGATTAAGTTTAGAATATACATTACTAGGAATGTGTTACAGAAGAAAAGAAGATTAATAAAAAAGCATGAGGAATTTTTTTCTAGTAAAAATATTAAGAAAATATTTTAATATAGAGGAACATCAGTATAGAAGCCATTAAAACTCAGTTTAATTCAGGTAAGCAATCTTCCAAGCAAAATGACTAAATTTCCCAACCTTTATTATCGTAAGTCTAAATTCTGGCCAATGTGGGAAAAGAGCAGAAGTAGTGCTTCCAGAATGTCTTCTTGAAAGGCAGGGTCGTGCTCCTCTCCCACCTCCTTCCTGCTGATGAATGGAGGTTCTGTCACAAAGGAGAAAGACAAATATGATAATAGGTTAGACAACAAGCAGTCCCTGCAAAATCTACTCCTTTGTATTTACACATCCACATATTAATATAACCCTTTTCTGTTTAACATAATCCACTCATAAGTTGAACAAAGATAATAATTTGCCCTACACTCCTTCAGATCAGAGTCTGCCATGTAGTCATATAGTTCTCCCCATCAGAAATGGATGTGAGATCTGGTTTGACCAGAGAGCAGCAGGTAATAAACTAAAAAATAAATTATCTTTCATTATATAACCAACATGTATAATTAGAAGAGAAAAAGAATAATCATAATGAAAACTTTGTTTGAAAACAAATAACTTGAAAATCTCAACTGTTAGTGGATTAGCGATGGTAAGATTCTTCTGAGTAGGAGTATGGCAAGAGAGTACTTAGACTGCCTAGCAGTCACTGATTAAGATCTCTGAGAAGGGCTTCCTATTTTTTGTCCTCCTTTTATATCTGAATTTGCCTTCCTGGACACTTTTTTTTTGTTTTGTTTTGTTTTTTAACTGACACTATCTTCTGTGCTCACAAATGAGAAAGACTTTGGAAAGTATATAGTTCCTGAAGCTACAGCTGGGTGAAGACTAGAAATTTATTTGTGACTTGTCCAAACTCCATCTCAAGTTCCTCTGGCAATATAGTTACCTTGTTACCTCAAAAGCACAATTGAATTCTGGCTATTAGCTTCCAGTCAATTCTGTGTGTAAGTTACAACCAAAGACTTCAAGATTGAATTCTCTTGTCTTTTACATGCTGTCTCAGTGCCCTGCTCACCTCTTCTATCTTCAAATGACTGGTGGCTCTCGTAAGGCCTAGGACTGAAGGCTACACAATTAATCTGATTTAGTCTGAGTGCTAGATCCCATTGACTTCCAGAAAACATTTAATAGAAAGCAAACAAAAAAACAAAAGCAAAATAAAACCCTGTGATCACAGCCTTAACTTCTATTTAGGTATACTTCTGACGCAACTATTCATTACTGCTTCAGTAATTTGAAGTGTATCTGCAATTAGCTTTTAAGCCCTAGAATAATCCAAACCTTTTAACTTTTGGGTAATTTCAGTTGCAGGATTTAGGATTTCTTTTGCTGTGTACTTTTACATCTCTGCTTAAGGATGAATATCTTCTGGTCTATTTGAAATATCCCTTTCTTTGGGATATTTCTGAAAACCATGAGAAACAGCCTAAACATAGCAATATTTTCATTTTTCCTTCAATTTCTGTAACAGTTTAAATATGTAGTCTGTCTCTACAGTCTGTTTGTCATAAAGAAACAATTTGAACACTTATTTTGGCCACTGCATATTGTATATCAGTTATTATTTTAGTCACTAATGTCTAATCCCTTACCACCCATCTCCTATTTACCTTTAGCAAGCCAATGCATACTTAAAAAATTTCCTTTTTATTATTTATTTATTTACTTATTTTTGGACTTCCATTTTAATGTGCATACAGATCATCTGGGGATTCTGTTAAAATGCAAGTTCTGAACTGGAAGGTCTGGTATAAGTTCTGAGATTTAACATTTTTAATAAGCTCCCAGTCGATATCAGTACTACTAGTCGAGGACCACGCTTTAATTAGCAAGATTAGTGTGCTGCACTACTTCTATCTATTAATTACTGTCTTTATCAGTATTCCCAATTAAAAACAGCCAAATTTACTCTGGCTAGTTTAAATAGAAAAGCATTCACAGCTGAATCTCACTCCTGGGATGATCTGGAGGGCTGAATCAATAGTGTGAGGCTCCAAAAACAAATCTCCAAAACACATATTGGCCTTGGTCATAGGAGGAGTTGCTCCTTTGCCAACATCAGGCAGAATATTAAATTTGCCACCATAAACACTGCTTGCAAACCTTGAGCCTCTTCAAAAATCAAGAAGCTGCTAGTATAGCTCCTGGCTTCTAAACATTGCGTCTGCCATAATCCAGCAAAATGGATTTTCCACTCTTTGCACCTCTTAGTGCATCTGATAGGCAGAACCTAAGTGGCTCATCCTTCTAAATAGTGACAATCCTGGTTGCAAGGAAAGTATAAAATAGAATTTATAGCTTTCTACTTTATTCACACTAGGATGTTGGCATGGGGGTGTGATAGATAATCTACAGCATCAATCTATCATAGTCAAGTTTTCCAAGAGATAGATATTTTTCTACAACTGCTTTAATGGCTGAAGTAAGAAAAAAAAAGTGGAAAAATTTAAAGTAATTTGATATTTTGATATGAAATAAATTAATATAAATTAAAAAATAACAAAAGTAAAATTGAAACATATTTGTGAAAAAATGAAAAAAAGGAAGATTAAAAAACAGAAAGCAAAATGAATTCTTTCAAAGACAGCATTTAAGCCCAAAGGAGTTAATAGATTTCTTATCTACGTATACAAGGTTGGGTTTGGTGATCATGGTGGATGGGAGGCAAGGCTAGATTGCAGCTCCAGAAAGAGCAGCTTGTGGAGGCTCACAATGTGAATTTTAGATCCAGATCCACTCAAGAACAAACCAGCAATCCCGAGAGGACCCACAAACCATCTGAAAAAAAGTAGATTGCTTCTACAGGACCTGGGAGACACCCCAAATACTGTGAGTGCCCCAACCGCAGCAGCGGGAAAAGGAGACCCATCTCTCTGAACACACACCTCCACTGGAGAAGCTGAAGCAGAAGCTGAAGGTCTGTTTGCTGAAGAAGTTTCTGGCTTTACCTGGAGCTGAGTCAATCTAGAGAGCCCAGCAAAATACAGGGGTAGAAGTGGCAGCAGAAATGCCACGGGAGCTCGCTTCATCCCCTGTCAGGCTATTACTGCCTGACACCACAGGGATCTGTTGGGAGGGTGACCAGAGGAGCAGGGGATAAAACTCCACAGGGAGAAGGACATCTCTAGCTGGACTTTGTAACAATTTGAACGGGCCAGAAGCCTCCTGGCCAGAACTCAGGGGAGGGTGCAAATCTGGTGTGCAGACTCTACAGGCAAGGGAAGAACCAAGCCCTTTACTTTCCCAGCTGGAAGGCAGGTAGCCCAGAGGAAGTTTTCAAATCTGTCACGCCCTCCACCTGGAAACAGACTCAGGGCTGTTGCAGAAGGCACAGTGGAAGTGGGACCAGCCCTTCAGTTTGTGTGGAAGCTGGGTGAGGCCTGTGACTGCTGGCTTTGCCCCACTTCCCTGACAACCTGCGTGATTCAGAAGAGGCAGCCATAATCCTCCTAGGTACACAACTCCGGTGACCTGGGAATCTCACCCCCATCACCTACACCAGCTGCAGCAAGACCAGCCCAAGGAGAATCTGAGCTCACACGTGCCTAGCCCTGCTCCCACCTGGTGGTCCTTCCCTATCCACCCTGGTGGTGGAAGACAAAGGGCATATAATTTGGGGAGTTCAAGGGTCCCACCCACTGCCAGTCCCTCTCTGTATTACTACATCTGATGCTTTCTGGAAAACATCACCTACTTGCAGGACTCCAACCAGTACAAAAATAGAGCATTAAACAACCAAAGCTAAGAACCCTCACAGAGTCCATTGCAACCCCCCACCCCAACCTCCACCTGAACAGATGCAGGTATCCACAACTGAGAGACCCATAGATGGTTCACATCACAGGACTCTGTGCGGACAACCCTCAGTACCAGTCCAGAGCCAGGTAGACTCTCTGGGTGGCTAGACCCAGAAGAGAGATAACAATCACTGCAGTTAAGCTCACAGGAAGTCACATCCATAGGAAAGGAGGGAGAGTGCTACAGCCAGGGAACACCCTGTGGGACAAAAGAATCTGAACAACAGCCTTCAGTGCTAGACCTTCCCTCTCACAGAGCCTACCCAAATGAGAAGGAACCAGAAAACCAACCCTGATAATATGATAAAACAAGGTTCTTCAACACCCCCCAAAAATCACATTAGTTCACTAGCAATGGATCCAAACCAAGAAGAAATCCTTGATTTACCTTAAAAAAAAAAATTCAGGAGGATAGTTATTAAGCGAATCAGGGAGGGATCAGAGAAAGGTGAAGCCCAATGCCAGGAAATCCAAAAAATGACACAAGAAGTGAAGGGAGAAATATTCAAGGAAATAAATAGCTTAAATAAAAAATAATCAAAAATTCAGGAAACTTTGGACACACTTTTAGAAATGTGAAATGCTCTTGAAAATCTCAGCAACAGAATTGAACAAGTAAAATAAAGCAATTCAGAACTTGAAGACGAGGTCTTCCAATTCACCCAATCCAACAAAAACAAAGAAAAAAGAATAAGAAAATATGAACAAAGTCTTCAAGAAGTCTGGGATTATGTTAAATGACCAAACTTAAGAATAACCAATGTTCCAGAGGAAGAAGAGAATTCTAAAAGCCTGGAAAACATATTTCAGGGAATAATCAAGGAAAACTTCCCTGGCTTTGCTAGAGACCTAGACATCCACATACAAGAAGCACAAAGAACACCTTGAAAATTTATCGTAAAAGATCTTCACCTAGGCACATTGTCATCAGGTTATCCAAAGTTAAGATGAAGGAAAGAATCTAATCTTAAGAGCTATGATACAGAAGCACCAGGTAACCTATAAAGGAAAACCTATCAGGCTAACAGCAGATTTCTCAGCAGACAGCCTCCAAGCTAGAAGAGATTGGGGACCCTATCTTCAGCCTCTCAAACAAAACAATTATCAACCAAGAATTTTGTATCTAGCAAAACTAACCATCATATATGAAGGAAAGATACAGTCGTTTACAGATAAACAAATGCTGAGAGAATTCACCATTACCAAGCCACCACTACAAGAACTGATAGAAGGAGTGCTAAATCTTAAAACCAATCCTGGAAACACATCAAACTAGAACACCTTTAAGGCATAAATCACACAGGACCTATAAAACAAAAATACATGTTAAAAAGCAAAACCAATAAACAAAGTACACAGGCAACAAAAAGCACTATGAATGCAATGGTATCTCACATCTCAATACTAACATTGAATGTAAATGGCCTAAACGCTCCACCTAAAGGATACAGAACCACAGAATGGATACAAACTCACCAACCAACTGCCTTCAGGAGACTTCACCTAACACATGAGGACTCACGTAAACTTAAAGGGGTAGAACAAGGCATTTCATGCAAATGGACTCCAAAAGTGAGTAAGGGTAGCTATTTTTATATCAGACAAACACATTTGAAGGCAATAGCAGTTTAAAGAGACAAAGAGGGACATTAGATAATGGTAACAGAACTTGTCCAACAGGAAAATATCACAGTCCCAAACATACATGCAGCTAACACTGGAGCTCCAAACATTATTAAAAAATTACTAATAGATCTGAGAAATAAGATAGACAGCAACACAGTATTAGTGGGGGACTTCAGGACTCCACTGACAGCACTAGACAGATGATCAAGACAGCAAGTCAACAAAGAAACAATGGATTTAAACTATACCCTGGAACAAATGGACAGATACATACAGAACACTTTATTCAAAAACTGCAGAATACACATTCTATTCAACAGTGCATGGAACTCTCTCCAAGACAGACCATATGATAGGCCCTAGAATGAGCCTCAATAAATTTAAGAAAATTGAAATTATATCAAGCAATTTCTCAGATCACAGTGGAATAAAACTTGAAATCAACTCTAAAAGGAAACTTCAGAACCATGCAAATACATGGAAATTAAATAACTTGCTCCCGAGTGAGCATTGATTCAAAATCAAAAACAAGATGGAAATTGAAAAATTCTTCAAACTGAATGACAATAATGACACACCCTATCAAAACCTCTGGAAACACAAACACAGTGTTAATAGGAAAGTTCATAACACTAAGTACCTACTTCAAAAAGACTGAAAGAGCACAAACTGATATTGTAAGATCACACCTCAAGGAACTAGAGAAACAAGAACAAACCAAACCCAAACCCAGCAGAAGAAAGGAGGTAACCAAGATAAAAGCAGAACTAAATGAAATTGAAGCAAAAAAGGTTAGAAAAGATAAATGAAACAAAAAGCTGGTTCTTTGAAAAAATACATAAAATTGATAGGCCATTAGCAAGATTAACCAAGAAAAGAAGAGAGAAAATCCAAATAACGTCACCAAGAAATGAAACAGCAGATATTACAACTGACACCACTGAAATACAAAAGATCATTCAAGGCTACTCTGAACACCTTTATGCACATAAACTAGAAAACCTAGAAGAGATGGATAAATTTCTGGAAAAATACAACCCACCTACCTTGAATCAGGAAGAATTAGATACCCTGAACAGACCAATAGCAAGCAGTGAGATTGAAATGGTAATTAAAAAATTACCAACAAATAAAAGTCCACGACCAGATGGATTCACAACAGAATTCTACCAGACATTCAAAAAAGAATTGGTACCAATCCTTTTGACACTATTCCACAAGATACAGAAAGCAGGGACCCTCCCTAATTCATTTTATGAAGCCGGCATCACCCTAATACCAAAACCAGGAAAGGACATAACCAAAAAAGAAAATTACAGACTGATAACCTTCATGAACATAGATGCTAAAATCCTTAACAAAATACTAGTTAACTGAATCCAACAACATATCAAAAAGATTATCCATCATGATCAAGAGGGTTTCATACCAGGGATGCAGGGTTGATTTAACATATGCAAATCAATAAATGTGATACACCACATAAATAGAATTAAAAACAAAAATTACATGATCGTCTCAATAGATGCAGAAAAAACATTCAACAAAATCCAGCATCCCTTTATGATTAAAACTCTCAGCAAAATTGACCTACAAGGGACATACTTTTGCATAATAAAAGCCATCTATGACAAACCCACAGCCAACATAATACTGAATAAAGAAAAGTGGAAAGCATTCCCTCTGAGAACTGGAGCAAGACAAGGATGCCCACCGTCACCACTCCTCTTCAGCATAGTCCTGGGGGTCCTAGCAAGAGCAATTAAACAAGAGAAAGAAATAAAGGGCATAAAAATTGGTAAAGAGGAATTCAAACAGCCACTGTTTGCTGATGATATGATCATTTACCTTGAAAACCCTAAGGACTCCTCCAGAATACTCCTAGAATTGATAAAATATTCAACAAAGATTCCAGATATAAGATTAACGTACATAAATAAGTAGCTCTTCTATGCACTAATGGGAACCAACCAGAGAAGCAAATCAAGGACTTAACCCCTTTTACAATAACTGCAAAAAAATTAAATACTTAGGAATACACATAACCAACGATTAGAAAGATCTCTGCAAGGAAAAGTACAAAACACTGCTGAAAGGAATCATAGATGACACAAACTAATGGAAACACATCCCCTGCTCATGGATGGGTAGAATCAATATTGTGAAAATGACCAGACTGCCAAAAGCAATCTACAAACTTCATGCAATTTCCATGAAAATACCCACTCATTCTTCACAGAATTAGAAAAAAAAAACAATTTTAAAATTCATATGGAACCAAAAAAGAGCACATGTAGCCAAAGCAAGACTAAGCAAAAAGAGCAAATCTGGAGGCATCACACTACCTGATTTCACACTATAGTATAGTGCCATAGCCACCAAAACAGCATGGTACCAGTATAAAAATAGGCACATAGACAATGGAACAGAATAGAGAACCCAGAAATAAACCCAAATACTTACAGTCAACTGATCTTCAACAAAGCAAACAAAAACATAAAGTGGGGAAAGGACACCCTTTCCAACAAATGATGCTGAGATAATTGGCCAGCCACACATAGGAGAGTGAAACTGGATCCTCATCTCTCACCATATACAAAAATCAACTCAAGATGGATTAAGGACTTAAACCTAAGACGTGAAACTAAACAAATTCTAGAAGATAATATTGGAAAAACCCTTCTAGACATTGGCACTGGTAAGAATTTCATGACCACAAACCCAAAAGCAAATGCAATGGAAAGAAAGATAAATAGCTAGGACCTAATTAAACTAAAGAGCTTTTGCATGGCAGAAGGAACAGTCAGCAGAGTAAAGAGACAACCCACAGAGTGGGAGAAAATCTTCACAATCTAACAACTGACAAAGGACTAATATCCAGAATCTACAATGAACTCAAACAAACCAGTGAGAAAAAAAATCAAACAACCCCATCAAAAAGTGGGCTAAGGACATGAATATACAATCCTCAAAAGAAGATCTACAAATGGACAACAAACACATGGGAGAAAAATGCTCAACATCACTAGTGATCAGGGAAATGCAAATCAAAACCACAATGTGATACCACCTTACTCCTGCAAGAATGGCCATAATCAAAAACACAAAGAACAGTAGATGTTGGCATGGATGCAATGAACAGGGAACACTTCTACACTGCTGGTGTGAATGTAAACTAGAAAAGCCACTATGGAAAACAGTGCAGAGATTTCTTAAAGGACTAAAAGTAGAATTACCGTTTGTTCCAGCAATCTCACTACCGGGTATCTACCCAAAGGAAAAGAGGTCATTATTCAAAAAAGATACTTGCACACACATATTTATAGCAGGACGATCCACAATAGCAATATTATGGAACAAACCCAAATGCCCGTTAATCAATTCGTGGATAAAGAAACTGTGAGAGAGATATATATATATATATATGGACTAGATATATAATATATATGATGGACTAGATATATATTATATATGATGGAATAGATTATATATAATATATAGGATGGAATATATATAGAATATATATAGGATGGAATATATATGATGGAATATAGGATGGAATATATATGATGGAATATATATATAGGATGGAATATATATTTATGATGGACTATATATGATGGAATAGATATATATATGATGGAATAGATATATATGATGGAATATATATGTGTATGATGGAATATATATATAGGATGGAATATATATTTATGATGGACTATATATATGATGGAATATATATATATATTATGGACTATATATATATTAGATGGAATACTTTGCAGCTATAAAAAGGAATAGATTAACAGAATTTTCAGTGACCTCAATGAAATTGGAGACTATCATTCTAAGTGAAGTAACTCAGGAATGGAAAACCAAACATCATATGTTCTCACCGATATGAGGGAACTAAGCTATGAGGATGCAAAGGCATAAGAATGATATAATGGACAATGGATTTGGGGGACTTCGGGGGAAGAATGGGAGGGGGAACGAGGGATAAGATTACAAATATGGTACAGTGTATACTGCTCCAGTGAAGTGTGCACCAAAATCTCACAAATCACCACTAAAGGACTTACTTATGTAACCAAATACCACCTGTACCCCAATAACTTACAGAAAAATAAAAAATAAAAATAAATAAATAAATAATAATAAATATATAAACAATGTTAAAGGATTTTCCCCCATGACAGCATAGTTAGTTAAGTTTGTATAGCTATATATAACATTCAATTTCTAGGTTAATAATTTTTATAAGCTTGGTTTAAATAAATGATCTAGTTTCCAATCTTGTGAACTCTAAAAATATTAAGCTGTTTTATTTTATATACCAGATATTAACAACCTAAATTTGCATTGCCTTACTCAGGGAAGGGGAGATATAAATAGTTGTTTTATTAGAGTTATTCTAGAGTGAGTTATTCTAGAGCATATGCCATTAGGATTTGGTGCCCAAAAAGATTATACACGTAGAGCAGAAATATTCATCATTTTAGAGAGCTTTATTTTCACTTTTATTTTACTTTTTTCTTTTTGCCTTCTGTTTTACAAATACATATTACTTCATTTGATACAAGAGATATTGTTTCATTTGATGTAAGAGATGTTACTGAAATCGGAAGCAGTAAAATCCAACAAACTGTTAATTGCACTGATTTGCTACTGATTAACATGTTTATCAAGTAATATTGTTGATGAAAATGTGGACAGCAGTCTTGAGATTTAAACATTTTATAAATTTTCTTTATGTCATAGTCATATTTTATTTTTATAGAGCCAGCTGCATACTGTTTACTACCTAAGCTGAATACTTCAACTATTAAGTTTCTGCATACTTTACTGATTGAAGTGAATATATTAGTAGTTAAATTTGCATATATACTGATTGCCCTGAATATTGTGCAAGTGTGTTGTTAACTACAAAAAAAAATTTGTCTAAGTAGTTACTTCTATTAAGGAGATTTAAAACAAAATTAACCTAGTTGCGAAGATCTGGTGAGATTCCTTGTTGCCATTTTCCTAATCTGCTACTAATATGAAAGATTGCTTTATTCAATCCTGGTGAGACATTATCAGTCAATTTAAAGATAAAACTGTTTTCTCCCCCCAGCAAGATGGTAGATTAGAGGCAATGTTTGCCTGCCTCTCCCACTTGGAAAGGCAAAATAGTGTGTTAAGATTTATTCTGTGAACTTGGTTTTCCATGAAGCAACGCAGGAACTAAACAGAAAAAGTCAAAGAAACCACAGGCCTTTTGAAAGGAGCAATGGGCTGTAGCCTACACCGTGGGCCACACAGAAAAGTGTGAGTCTCCAGGTCACGAGAGGGAGAGAGATGGTGCTGTGACACGCACTCCCACAGGCAGCCGGGCAATCTAGGCCACAGGTGAAGGTGTTAGCCCTTCCAGGCTCTGGAGCTGATTTAGTGAGTGGTGGGAATATAGAAGAAGCGGCATCAGGATGTGCTTTGCATGCACTCCCAGACCCCAGTGGGTACAGAGCCACTCCTATTCTCACCTCACAGGGGACATCATGGAAGTTGGCCAGCTAACTCAGGCGGTGGTCACAGGTTGAGAGAATCTCCCAGCTGAGATTTTCAATATGATCTTGAGTGGGAATGAACCCCATCAGCCAGAATGGAGTGGCAAGAGGAAAGTGTGCTATAGCCACCTGTTTCATAGGTTGGCTGGGCGGGGTATGGCTTGAAAGCTGTATTCTCCACCAGTTTCGAGTTCTGG
This sequence comes from Piliocolobus tephrosceles, assembly GCF_002776525.5. Taxonomy (NCBI): domain Eukaryota; kingdom Metazoa; phylum Chordata; class Mammalia; order Primates; family Cercopithecidae; genus Piliocolobus; species Piliocolobus tephrosceles. Next base: position 31,517,593 of record NC_045455.1, read on the forward strand.
GTAGAGGCTGCCTGGAACTCAGCTAGCTGTTTCTAGTAGAACAGTATGAGTGTGAGATGTACTTTGCCAGGTGCGTGGGACCTGAGTGGGACTTACTGCTGCCTGCTACCCACCGCTCCCTGTGCAGATTATTTTATGCAGCACAAGAAGCTGCACTCCTCCCTAGAACATTACCCCAGTGGCAAGTCTGATCCTCATTGGAGCCACTGCTTGAGCTTGCACATGGGGAGCCAGAGCACGAACTTGCCTGACCCAGCCTCCACCTGCTCTGACTTTACCCCTCCATCTGCTCTGGTTGTGCAACACAATAGACAGGGATGTTTTAGAGCTCCATGATCCCGCACCTTGCCTGAGACACCAGAGTACTTTCTCTGGGAAACATAAGGCAAGCACAAACCCCACTGCTACCCCTGTAGTTGGTACTATTTTGCAAGCACCACCTCCTGGCTGGAGGCCAACCATTACAGCATCTGCAGACAGAATAACATAGCACTCAGGAAAGAGAAAACTTTTGCATGCCCTCGGTTACCACCATTTCTTGCATCAACCTGACTGACCAGGAGGACTTGAGTCTGTTCACATGCCCAGTACAATAATACTAAATTTGGCCTTTGAGAAAGCCAACACAATAAGGCTATATATAACTAACGGAATCTCAGAGTCTATGTAAGCCCCCTCCCACCCACTTAGAGCTGGTGCTGTTACCCACTGCAGGGAGACTAGAGAACAGCTCACATCACTGGATACTTAGCAGACATTCCCCAGCACCAGACTGGAGTGTGGTCACCCCACCGGGCAGCTAGACATAGAGGAGCATCAGGATTCACAGTAGTCTGATCCTCAGGAATGGCTATCTCTAGAGCATATGGGAGGGCACCATGTAACCTCCCAATGGGTTCACCTTCCCCGCTGCCTAGACAGAGCTAATTTATCAAGACAGGGGGATTGCAATGGAGAAAGAGTAATTCATGCACAGCCAGCTGTGTGGGAGACCAGAGTTTTATTATTACTCAAATCAGTCTCCCTGAGCATTCCAGGATAGGGAGTTTTTAAAGACAATTTGGTGGGTAGGGGCTGGAAGAGGGGAGTGCTGATTGGTCAGGTTGGAAATGAAATCACAGGGAATCAAGATGAGGTTTTCTTGCTATCTTCTGTTCCTGAGTAGGATCACAGAACTGGTTGGGCCAGATTACAGGTCTGGGTGGTGTCAGTTGATCCACCCAGTGCAGGGTCTGCAAAATATCCCAAGCACTGATCTTAGGTTTTATACTAGTGGCATTATTTCCAGGAGCAATTTGGGGAGGTTCACACTCTTGGAGCCAGAGGCTGCATGACCCTTAAACAGTAATTTCTAACCTTGTAGCTAATTTGTTAGAACTACAAAGACAGACTAGTTCCCGCGTGAGAAGGAGGTCTTTTTGAGAAAGGGCTGTTAGCAGTTTTGTTTCAGAGTCAAACCATAAACTGAATTCCTTCACAATAATTCGACCAATGCTCAGGAATGAATAAGGACACTGATAAAGATTAGAAGCAAGATGGTGTCAGCTAGGTCTGATCTTTTCACTGTCATAATTTCCTCGGTTGTAATTTTTGCAAAGGCAGCTTCAATCACATTAAGGGAGTACCTTGTGGAACAAAAGAAATCAGACTGCAGGCCTTCAGTCTCTGAACTTTCCACTTGTGGGAAGTTTCTTTCAGCAGAGGCACAGGTAAAGTGTTTGGCTCAGTGGGGAAAGTCTGCAAGTGTACCTCAACAGTCAGGGCTCCCTAGTGCTTTTGAAGGATTTTGTACTTCTTCTCCCCAGACCCACCACTGAAGACATAGCTGGCACTTCTTCCACAGGAGTTTTTGACAGGAGGGCATCTGTACACAGCTTTTCTGGATCACTTTGGAGTGACTGTGTACCCACGGGAGGAGTGTCCTGTAGGCTCAGACTTGCACAAGAGGTATAGTCATAATTTCTCTCTACATGGAACATCAGCATTCCTGCAGATGAAAAGAGGTGGCTGTCCTATCTGAATAGCTGAAATACCAGGTCAGGAGTGTGAATAAGAGGTGGATAATTTTCATGTTGGCCTGAAATGAGAGCTGTGTTGGTTACCTCCCTTCCCTGCTAAAAAATCAGTAGTTTCAACTGATTTTTACTGGTAGGCACCTCCTATATACCTGAGCCCTGAATGTTCATCCCAGTGAATAAAATACTAGAAAAGAAAGTTTTTAAAAGTGCACACCACTGAGAAGTAAGATAAGATTCATGAGACTGTTACCATTTCAGCCCCACAGAAGATAGTGAACCTGCCGATACACCCAGCACATCACTTCTATAACCAGCATTTGAGAAAGCCATCATAAGAACTCTATAACCGTGGAACTGATTCCGACTCTTCACCACTGAAAGCACCCAGAGCTGAAACTAGATGAAAATAAACTATAAGCATTAAAGTCACATCTGTAGGGAAGCTAAATATATTTTTTTTTTCTAAAAACCCAGTTGAATCAAAAATAAACTTAAAAATAATTAGAAAAATCAGCCTCCCCAAATGAGAAGGAGCCAGAAAAATAATTCTGGCAATGTGAAGAAAAAGAGTTCTATAACACCTCCTAAAGATCACAATACCTCTCTAGCGGTGGATGCAAACTGAGGTGAAATCCTTGAAATAACAGAAAAGGAATTTAAAAGGTTGATTATTAAGTTTCTCAAGGAGATACAAGAGAATAGTGAAGATCAACATAAAGAAATTCACACAAAAGCAATTCAGGATATAAATACAAAATTTTCTAAAGAGACAGATATTTTAAAGAAAAACCAATCAGAATGTCTGGAAATGAAAGAGACATTTATGAAATTGCAAAATGCAATGGAAAGTTTTAACAATAGATTAGAGGAGTCTTTAGTGTTTTCTAGGTGTAAGATTACATCATGCAAACAGAGATAGTTTGACTTCCTCTTTCCCAAGATGCTGAAACAAATCATAGCTCATAGATAAGGCTTTCAAATTTAAACCATTCAATCAAACAAACAAAAAAGAATCAAAAGAAATAGTCTTCAATAAATATGGAATTATATCAAATGGACAAAGTTAATAATTGTAGATGTTCCTGAGGGAAAAGAATAAGGAAAACCTGTGGAAAATCTACTTAAGAAAATAATTGAGGAAAACTTCCCTGGACTTGCCAGAGATTTAGACATTCAAATACAGGAAGCTCAATGGAGATACAAGAACTCCTGGGAGACTCATTGTAAAAAGGACATCAATAAGGAATGTGGTCATTAGGCTGTCTAAAGTCAATGTGAAGGAAAGAATTCTAGGAGCAGTGAGATAAAAAAATCAGGTAAACTTACAAAGGAAAATCTATCAGACTAACTGCAGTCTTCTCAGCAGAAACCTTACAAGCCAGAAGGAATTGGGGTTCTATTTTCAGTCTCCTCAAATAGAATAACTGACAGCCAAGGATTTTTATATTCAACAAAAGTAAGTTTCAGAAATGGAGAAATAAATTATTTCTCAGACAAGCAAATTCTGAGGAAATTTGTCAATACTAGGTCAGCCCTACAACAAATGCTGAAAGACTTTATAAATCTTGAAACAGAAGGTCAATACTGACCAGAATAGAAACTACTGAAAGCAGAAAATTCAAATTCAAAAGGTTATAAAGTAATAACGTAGTGAAGAAAACAAAGTCATTAGGTAAAAATCAACATGATAACTGTACAGTGCCTCAACACCCAATATTAACATTGAATGTAAATGACCTAAATGCTCCACTTAAAAGATAGAGGATTGGCAGGATGGATAAAAATTCAAAAAGCTCTGCATTCAGGAGACATGTGTAACACACTAGGAATTTTATAGACTCAAGGTAAAGGAGTGGAAAAAATATTTCACAAAAATGGAAGCCAAAACCCAGGAGGAGTAGCTATTCTTATGTCAGATAAAATAAAATAGGCTTTAATGCAAATACACAGATGTTGGGATGGTTCAATATATTCAAATTAATAAATATGATTTATTGCATAAACAGAATTAAAGAGAAAAACTATATGATCATCTCAAACGATGCATAAAAAACATTTAATAAAATCTAGCATCTCTTTATAATAAAAATCCTCAAGAAACTAAGCATAAAGGAAACACACCTCAAAGGAAGAAAAGTCATACATGACAAATCCACAGACAACATCATACCAAACAGAGAAAAGTTGAAAGCGTTCCCCCTAACTACTGGAACAAGATAAGGATGCCCATTTTTACCACTTTCCTTCAACATAGTACTGGAAATCTTAGCCAGAGCAAGCAGGCAAGATAAAGAAATAAAGCACATCCAAAAGAATGGACTTCCTCTTGGAAAACAGGAAGTCAAACTATCTCTGTTTGCATGGTGTGATCTTATACCTAGAAAACACTAAAGACTCCTTTAAAAGACTCCTAGTTCTGATACATGAATTCAGTAAGATCTCAGTTTATAAAATCCATGTAAACAAATCAGTAGCACTTTATATACCAACAATGACTAAGCTAAGGATCACATCAAAAACTCAATCCATTTTATGACAGCTGAAAAAAAACGAAAATACCTAGAAATATACTTATCTAAGGATGGAAAAATCTCTACAAGAGAACTAAAAAACACTGCTAAAGGAAATCACAGACACAAACAAATGGAAATACATTTCATGTTCATGGACTGGAAGAATCAATATGAAAATGACTATACTGCTAAAAGCAATCTACAGATTCCATGAAATTCCTATCAAAATATCAACATTATTTTTTCACAGAATTAGAAAAAAAAAAACACTAAAATTCGTATGCTACCAAAAAGAACCTGAGTAGCCAAAACAATCTTAATCAAAAATAACACATCTTGGGTCATAACATTACCCAACTTCAAACTACACTACAATGATATAGAAACCAAAGCAGCATGGTACTGGTATAAAAGGATATACATAAACCAATTGAACAGAATAGAGAACCCATAAGTAAAGACAAATCCTTACAAACAACTGTTCTTCAATAAAGCATGCAAAAATGTAAATTGGGAAAACGGTACTCAATTCAGTGAGTGGCGCTGGGAAAATTGGATAGCCACATATAAAATAATGAAATGGGATTACTGTCTCTCATCATGTACAAAAATTAACTCAAGGTAGATTAAACACTTAAATATAAAACTTAAAATCATAAAAATTCTAGAAGAAAATCTAGGAAAATCCCTTTTGGACACTGGCCTAAGCAAATAATTCATGAATAAGATCCCAAAAGAAAATGCAACAAAAATAAAAATAAATAAATGGGACATAATTAAACTAAAAAGCTCCTGCACAACACAAGAAATTATCATTAAACACACAGTCTACAAAATGGGAGAAAATATTAATATTTTTAAATTATACATCCAACAAAGGACTAATACCCAGAATCTACAAGGAGCCTAAACAAATCAGCAGGAAAAATACAAATAATTTCATTAAAAAGTGGGAAAAAGACATAAATAGGCACTCCTCAAAAGAAGATGCACAAATGGCCGGTAAACATATGAAAAAATGCTCAACATCATTAATCATCAGAGAAATGGAAATTAAAACCAAAATGAGATACCATTTACCCCAGGCAGAATGACCATTATGAAAATGTCTAAAGACAACAGATGTTGACATGGATGTGGTGAAAAAGGAATGCTTATACATTACTGATGTGTATATAAATTAGTACAATCCCTATGGAAAATAGGATGGAGATTTGTCAAAGAACTAATAGTAAATCTACCATTTGATCCAGCAATCTCTACTGGGTATCTACCCAAAGCAAAAGAAGTCACTATATCAAAAAGACACCTGCACGCATACGTTCATTGCAGCACAATTCACAGTTGCAAAGATATGGAATCAACCTAAGTGCTCATCAACTGATGAGTGGATAATAAAATGTGGTACATATACCATGGAATACTACCCGGCCACAAAAATAAATAAATAATGTATTTTGCAACAACTAGGATGAAACTGGAGGACATTTTTCTAAGTAAAGTAACTCAGGAATCAAAACTCAAATACTGCAAATTCTCACTTAAAGTGGATGCTAAACTCTGGGTACCCAAAGGCATACAGAGTGATATAATGGACATTGGAAGCTCAGAAGCAGGGAAGTCAAAGGGGGTTAGGTTAGACAGGAAACACTACCTATTGGATAATCACTTGTACCCCTAAAGCTATTGAAATAAAAATAAAATATTTTATATGGCAAGAAAACAAGAAAAAAGAAATATAATGCCATACACTAGTAAAAATACAATTCTATTAGTTAGCTTTTGTAAGGTATGCTGTGTAACAAATAATCCCAAAATCTCCATGGATAGCAACAATAAAGCTTTATTTCTCTCTTGCCTTATTGAATAAATAAATAAACACAATAAAACTTTATTTTGGTAATCTAGTGTATTGATTTTGTGACTGGGTGCCTCATTGCTTTAAGATAAAAAGAAAAACATAAAAAACCCTCATTTGCAATACACCTTCTGTTACTGTGGTAATGGAAATACAGGTACATTAATGTATACTTTTTATATGCTGTAATTTAATTGATGGTTCTGTTTACATAATTTCTATAAACATGTGACTTAGAATGATAGAAATATTAATATTATTGATTATCTAATATATGCCAAGTGACTAAAAATATGTTTTTCTTTTAAATTCTCTCAGCAGCTAATATCATTTCACAGATTAGGAGACAAAATTCAGAGATGTTTAAATAAACTCCCAAAACATCACCCACCACCGAATTGGTACAGTTTGGACTCTGCTATGGAAGGATCCTAATTCAAATCCTCTACAGTTTATACTATATCATTTCCTAGACTAAAATAATCTTATTTAAGAGTTCATCTTTATCACTTACTAGGATTGTGTTGCTGAACAAGTCACTATGTCAGCGTCCATTTTTGAACTTAGGATAATACTTACCCTTCATCTTCACTTAATTTATGTAAGGGTCAAAAAATAGAAGAAACAGGCTCTTAAAAAATAATAAAGCACACCACTATTTAAAGATATCTTAAACTTTTACTAGTCAATTGAGTTATGTCATAATATAAAGAGATGGTTTTTGATATGGAGTATTAATTAATGATGAGGACTAGAACTTACCATGCTCTCTAAAAGTCAATATGTAATCTAAGAATATGGAAACAACCATTTGTCTGCAGCAGTGATGTTCCTGGATTTCCATGAACCTTGGTATCATTGCCTTTTCACATGTTGTTTCCTTTATGTGGAGCATCCTTTTCCCCTTATGTCTTGTAAATGCCAATCGTTCTTTCTCTTTATGTCTCCTCACTCTGAAAAATCTTCCCTGATCAATTTCCAACATACTTTACATCTCTGTTCCTGAAGTACTGTGTGCATAACCTCAGCATAGGATTTATACAGCTTTCACTTGACTGTTTTTTTTGTTGTTGTTGTTGTTGTTGTTGTTTTGTCTATATCCCTTGCTGGTCTGAGCATCTTCATTATATAGTAAATGCCCAAAATTACTACTTCAGCGAGTGAGAATGTTATTATTTCCACTGTAATGTAACTATAATTAGGTGATATTTATTATTTAAAATATAGCAGTTTAGCTTTTAGAGTGAAGCATATGATACACACAGCAAAGTACACAAAACATGAATGAAGTGCGATGAATTTTTTTAAAAGCCGTCAACTACTAAGGTCAACAAATCTCTCATTTTTAGAACCCCAGATGTTCCCTTGTGCCTTTCCCAATCACTACCCTCTTCCTGCTTTCAAAATTAACAAGTATCCTGACTTCTTAACTATACTGAAACTTCCTAACTGTGCTGATTATTCCATCTATAGTTGAGTTATACCTATTTGTTTAATTTTATACAAATATATATTTACCATTATCACCATTTTTATTGTAGTAAGAAACATATCACATGAGATTTATCCCCTCAATACACTTACGTTTTTAGGATGGTATTGTTAACTGTAAGCACGATGTTATACAGCAGACATCTTGACTTTCTCAGCTTGCAAAACCGAACTTTTTAACCCCAGCTACTGTAAGAAAAATATTTTATGAATAATAAGCAGAGTATAATATTGAATTTATCAGATTTATTTTACTTTCTAAGAAATCTTTTGCTATAAATTAGCCCCATATCATAAATAAGGGTATATTTCCAAATATATTCTCATACATATACACACTGATATGAATATAAATTTTATATTATATTTCCATAGCTACATTATATGATATATTGAAAATATAGAAAGGTACTTTGAGGGTAAGAAAATAAGAGATTGTAAAATACTACAAAGAAATATTTAACTAAATTTCTGTTGATTATTTTATAATAATGAATGTATTTTATAAAATACTTAATATAAGGCATGTCATGATTTTGACACTAAATCTTTCTGAAAATTTTATATTAATTAAACTTAAAAGGTGAATAAGTAAAATGAGGAAACAAGAAAACTCCAGAGTTAAAAAATTCAATTTTTGCCAATAATGACTAGGACCTGATTAATAAATTGTGCTACATTTAGCACTCAATTATTAAACCTGGCAACCTAATCAGAAAATCAAGCTTCACAACCTGTAGCATAGTTTAAAACTCAGCAATTGTAACATCAAAGTGTGCAGCTGTATCAGTGGAATTGGTGGTTGAATCATCAAATGTGCAGTGCAATTAGTTGAGTATGAAAATCCCCCAGTGTTATAATATGGAGATGAATCAGCAAAGCTTCCTGGTGATTGCTCAATACCTGACTACTTCCTCAGTAACTATAATTCTTGAATAATTTCCTAAATAAATATGGAAATGAAGTTTAATGAAATGAAACAGTGAATATGAAATAGTATTTGATAAATTTGAAAAATTGGTATATCTTGAAAGAAACTGGACAATATTCTTTTACATACGCCCACTTATATACAGGGCCAACTAGAATTTACTACATGTTATTTTTGTTCTCTTAATGTTGTGGGGGTCATTTAAACATATCCCACTAGAGTTTACTCAATAGGTGAAATTACTTCATCCAGAAGAAATAAGTCATAGGAATACAGTATTTGCATACCTTATCTCAATAGAGTCATCTAGGCAGGTGAATCACCTGAGGTCAGGAGTTCGAGACTAGCCTGACCAATATGGAGAAACTCTGTCTCTACTAAAAATACAAAAAAATTAGCCAGGGTTGGTGGTGCATGCCTGTAATCCCAGGTGGCTGAGGCAGGAGAATCGCTTGAATCCAGGAGGCAGAGGTTGTGGTGAGCCAAGATCACACCATTGCACTCCAGCTTGGGCAACAAGGGTGAAACTCTGTGTCAAACTCACCTTTTCCATGGTGAAGAACTAACCATTTACTTGTTAATGAGATTCAAAACAAAATTTCTGGAAATTGAAATTCCTGTATATAGAAAGTTTCATAAGTGTGGAAGAATGGAAGAATACAGTACTATTTCTAAAATTTCAGACAGGAAATGTAGAGGAGCTACATTTGCGGATATGTGGAAATTTGAAAGCTCTATGTTATGTACAGTGTTTTCTTTCACTTCAAAAATGTATGATTGAAAGTTCAAGTTCAGTGCTTTAAAAAACATTTCCCAAAATATTTAAACTTCAGTGAGATTGTTTAGCTATCAGATGTCAGCATTCTATCAGCTGGCATTCCAGGTCCTGCGTAAAATTCGTGAAAATATTTTAATATGACTATATTACAGATCACACAGTTTTCATTGTTCTTTCTTTCTTTGGAAAAACAATTACTTTTTGAAATAATTAGGCCTTCGATTTGTTTTTCAACAAACTGTATTTTATTTTATTTATTTTTATTTGTATTTTTTTGAGACAGAGTCTCGCCCTATTGCCCAAAGGCGCTATTTGGGCTCACTGCAACCTCTACCTCCCAGGTTCAAGCTATTCTCCTGCCTCAGCCTCCCTCAACAAACTGTATTTAAAAAATACATATAAAGAGTGAAAATGTGATGTCAAAACATTTTCAGTTCTTCTCTCCATACCTCTAGACTGAGGGCAAAAAATTCAAGTGTCTATGAAGTTCGGGGAGGTCACTGAGGCGTGAGATTGGAAGACAAAAAAGGAACTAAGAGGTCTCTGAAAAGGGTAATATATTTTCCAAAGAGGCAAACGACTCCTACTCCAGCTAAATGCTGCCATTCAACTTGATAGAATGTGCAGCTATTTTGAGGAGATATCAGATTTTTTTAACTTCAAAATCCTTAATTTTAAAGAAGTTGGCTACTCTTTAAAAAGAAATAACTGTACCTTTCAAATACAATACATCTGCTTTCCGTCAGCTTGGAAGCTTTTATGTAAATGGAACTCTATTACAGAGGTCATCTTCTGTCGACACAGTTAAAGGAAAGGAGTGTTGACTATTTTGTAAAGCAGTTCCCTTAATTAGAAGTCAATTCTGTTAGAAGCTATATGTATATATGTATTTAAATCAAAGACAAGCAATTATAAGGCAGGAAAGACAAAAGATCATTCAATTCATCGTTTTATTTTAAATGGGAAAACAGAGACTCAGAAAAGTTCAAATCATTCACACAAAGCCATGCAATTGTTTTTTAAAAGTCCCAGAAAAAAAGATAACTGAACTAAATGAACAAAACACCTGCCTCTAGAGAAGTCCCATGGTTTGTGATGTCATATATGATATAGTACATAATCTTCAAAAAAGTACTGTGATGAAGATAATGTTAGCCACATTCAAATGAACAAACAGCTTCAGGTCAATTTCCCAACATTACACACTATTTTCTATTCCCTACTTATATTGATTACTATTTATTAATAGGCACAACCGATTTGATGTAAATTGTGGAGGGATTTTGTGTATTTCAATCATTAGCTGAGAGAGGGCTGCAGTACTCATCTTTGGTTAAATCTGAAGACATGCTACTGCTATTTCCTACTAGGCACAAGAAATCAAATAGCCCTGTAAGCTTTATTCTCTCCAAAACAAGCCTTAGAATGCATTGCTGCCAAATATCATTTTAGTCAGTTCAGCACATCTTAGCTGGGACACACACCAAAGAACCTGGACTGACAGCAAACACCCAGTGAAATGAGCCCACTGGTGCAGAGCCAGCCATCTTTCCTGTATTCAGGAATTTCTCATTGATAATAGAGGAAGTGCTGAAGTAAGCTCTCCTTTAGCAGAAAACTTGGGATCCAAATCTCTCAGACTAAATGCAGTTAAGATATCAAGGGTGTTAACATTTATTTTAGTACTTATGCCTATTGTTCAAGTTATGTAGATACCAGGTGGAACTAAATTAAATGTAATAAAAGTAGCAATAAATTGTATTTATCAAACACAGATTCATGACATACTTAGAACAAAGAGTTAGTAATAGAATATGCCAGCAGTATCCAATATGCTAAAAATTAATTTTAACACATTTTAATAAATTTAAGAAAAAAGTTATCTAAATTTGGCCATCCTGTTTACTTTATCATTTTCCATTATTTATTCCTTTCCTTAGATATAATTATTTAATGTTTTATTTATTTGAATACAAGTAAATAGCTTCCCTTTTCATACTAGAATCTAAGTGAAATGAAGGTGAAGGTCTTGTCTTATTTGTTGATTGTAAAGTTTGGCAACGAGTTTAAAAACAAATAATCAATTAATTAATTGATGTAAAATATTAATTACAGAGGAGAAAAAAGAATGTTAAGCACTCTTAATGAGAAAAGGTTTAGATAGTGAGGAATATAGCAAAATTTATAGGAATTAAATTTAACCAGAGAGAGAAAATAGTATTTAGAATTTTCAATGAATTCAAAAAATTTAAAATATAACACACATGAACAATACAGGAAGCTAAAAGTAAAGGAAAAATAGGCTAACTTGTTATGAAATTAATTTAATTAGACCTTAAGTGGCTAGGAGCGATGAGATGGAAGAGAGGGGAAATGCTCTCGTTAGGCATTATTGGTTATCTTAGTTTGATAGTCTAAGTGAGAGAAAATCCTAATGTTTCTCTTTAAGACCAGTAAATATATGTAGGTACATCCTGGACTTTAACCTCTCTTTTTTCAAGTCTTGAAAGGTATATATGTGTTGCCAATTATTTTATTTTAACAACTACTTTGTGAAAATCTTAGCGTGGATTATAATTAGATGATGGTTCTTGTTCAAGATCTATATACTTCACTTCCAAAACTCTTTACCAAGTGAAATGTACAATTTATCTATTTCTTCTTCAATGTCCTCTAGTTTAGTTTTGCTCACATTCTTTGTTACTAGAAGTTTGTACACTTTTACCAATATCTCCCCATTTCCCTTACTGCACCCTGACACCTTCAGCTCCTGGCAACTATTCTTCTACTCTTTGCTTCTAAGACTTTGGTATTTTTTAGATTTCACTTATAAGTGAGACCATACAGTAGGTGTTCTTCTGTTAACTGACTTACTTTACTCAGTGCAAAGTCCTCCAGGTTGATTAATGTCACAAATGGCAGAATTTCCCTATTTTTTATGACAGAAAGTATTTCATTTTCTTTATCCATTCATCTAGATGTACACTTATATTGTTTTCACATATTGACATTTGTGAATAATGCCACAATAAACATGGGAATGCAAATTTTTTTTCAGAATAGTGATCTTATTTCCTCTGTATATATAGCCAGTATAGCCAGTAGTTGGACTACTGGATCATTTGGTAGTTCTATATTTAATTTTTTTGAAGAACCTCCATAGTGCTTTTCCATAATGGCTGTGCCAATTTACATTCTCACCAACAAGTTTCAGAGCTCCCTTTTTTTTTTGCACATTATTTCCAACACTTCTTTTTTCTTTTTGATAATAGTCAAAGAGAGATGAGGTGATATCTCATTGTGGTTTTTATTTGCTTTTCCCTGGTGATTAGTGATGCTGAGCACCTTATATTCCTGTTGGCCATTTGCATTTCCTTTTTGGAAAAATGTCTATTTTTTCTCTAAGATTTGGAATAAGAAAAGACTTGTACTCTCATCACTTCTATTTAACAAGGTAGTGGAAATTCTAGCCAGAGCAATTAGGCAAGAAAAAGTAATAAAGACATCCGAATCAGAGAGAGAAGTTACACTGTTTTTGTTTGCAGATAACACAGTCTTATATAAAGAAACTCTAACCACCCAACCAAAAAAAAAATCTTAAAACCAATACATGAATTCAGTAAAGTTGCCAGAGACAAAATTAACATACAAAATCAGTTGCATTTCCATACACTAACAACAAACAATCTGAACAGAAATTAAAAATTTCATTTACAATAGGATTAAAAAATACTTAGGAATAAATTCAGTGAAGGTTGTGAAAAATCTGTACAGTAAAAACTACAAGATATTGATAAAAGAAATTGAAGATGGCACAAGTACATAAAAAGATACTTTAAAAAACTTATTGATTGGGAGTATTAATATTGTTTAAATGTTCATACTACACAAAGTTAACTACAGGTTCAATGCAGACCCAATAAAAAATCCAATGGCATATTTTACACAAGTAGAAAAAAATCATACAATTCACTTAGAAACAGAAAACTGGCATAACCAAAAAAAAAAAAAAATTTGAGCCTGAAGAACAATGGTGAAGATATTATACTCCCTTATATCAAATCACATAACAGCACAACAGTAATCAAAACAGTATGTTCCTGGCATAAAAATAGACATGCAGAACAATATAACCTAATAGTGAGTTCAGAAATAAACCCTGATCTTCTTTAAACCCAGAAATAAGTCAACTGATCTTTGACAAGGGCACCAATACACAATGTGGCAAGAATAGTCTCTTGAATAAAAGGTGATGGGAAAACTAGATAATCACATGCAAAAGGATGAAATTGGACACTTGTCTTATACTATACATAAAAACTAGCTGGAAATGGATTAAAGACTTAAATGTAAGACCTGAACCTAGAGAAAACAGAAAAAAAATCCTTGGTATTAGTTTTCAGTATAATATGATGTTTTCAGTATAATATCAAAAATACAGGGGACAAAAGTGAAAACAAATGAGTAGTACTGCATCAAACTAAAATGTTTCTGTTAACAAAGAAAACCATCAACAAAATGAAAAGGCAATCTACAGAATGGTAGAAAATATTTGCAAATCATGTATCTGATAAAGGGTTAATTTCCAAAATATATAAGGAATTCACATTATTCAATAGCAAAAATAAATACATAAATATGTTAAGTGAAAAATAGGCAAAAATCTGAATAAGTATTGTTTTTAGATCCAATTCCCCTATCTAGCAATCTAGTAATTATTTGGTGTCTGAACATATTTGTCTTCATCATCTCTCCCTCAAGTCTTCTCCATTTAATCAATATTTCTTCATCCTTTTGTAGAGTAAAATCTTTTTAATCAAAAAGTCATTTGGCTTAAGGCAAGAGACCAGGTAGAGGCAGAACTCTTGTGACCTCTGTTTCTTAGAGAACCTGATACAAAATCATTTAAACCAATTTAGATTCACTGTCTCCTTTGTATAGACATGCCTATAAGGAAAGGTAGAAGCAATATTCTATCTGGCAGCTTTTTATTGATTCAGGAGTTATACAAGTGATACATATATAGAGAAAATTGGTATTTATTTAATATAGGTTGTTGATCATTGTTAGCTTTGGTGGCCATGAAAGTCTACCCTTAGACTTCTATCTTCAGAGATTGTGATGCTGCTATTGCCCTCTGAATTCCATCTCTATGTTTCACCAGTAAAATGCTTCTCATGGGCTGCTTCTAGCCAATGCTTCAATATAGCAGTGATAGTAAATCTGGCCCATTCCTAGGTGATGAGTAATCAGTTCCTCTGATGGGCAAGTGTGACTCAAGGAATCCACATGAACCTCGGCGAACTGTTAGAATCGCACTGCAGTCTAAGAGTCTCCTACTTCATCTTCTTTCCCTTCCTCCCTTAGAAAGGTTAGGCCTGTGTAGTGGTCTTGACATACCTCCCAGCTGTCCTGGCATCATGCACTTCACTTCACAAGCTTTTCTATATATATATATAAAAAATATGGAGTCTCACTGTGTTGCCAGTGGTGCCAATGCAACTTCTGCCTCCTGGATTCAAGCGATTCTCCTGCCTCAGCCTCCTGAGTAGCTGAGATTACAGGCATGTGCCACCACCCCCAGTTAATTTTTTAACTTTTTTTTTTTTTTTTTTTTTTTTTTTAGTAGAGATGGGATATCAGCATGTTGGTCAGGATGGTCTCGATCTGACCTCGTGGTCCACCCACCTCAGCCTCCCAGAGTGTTGGGATTACAAGCATGAGCCACCGTGCCCAGACAGCATTTCTCCTAATATTTTTAATATCTAATCCCAACTTGACATCTGCTTTTTAGGAGACCTGGATTACCCCATTGGGCTTAGCCTCTCCTTGTTGTCAACATCAACAATAACTTAGATAGCAAGCCAATAAAAAAAATCATAGAATTTTTCGTATATGAAAAGTGCTTTGCAGATACCTGGTTAAACACCATGGATACAGGGATCTACTTTTACTCTCTACTGGACTTCAATGATAGTGGTAGTTGAATTAAAGACATAAATAATCATGTAAAACTACAGAGTAAGTGGTAAGGTAACAGCAGATCAGAGATGTCAACAAACATTTTGAAATTATATAGCAGGTAGGGAGTGGTAAATTAATTAACAGAGTAAGGAAATCAGAGCGAAATGAAACTTCAGAAGAGATGCCAATGAAAAGCAGCCTCTGTCCTTCAAGTGTCCATCTATATAGGGAGTTAATAATGGTACCTATTTTTAATGTTAATTTGAGAAGAAAGTGAGCTAATATATATCAATCACTTAGAACTTAGAATGTCTAGCTCATTCTATAGTCAATAAATATTAAGTAAATAGTCAATAAATATTAAGTGTTATTAAATTATTATGTGAACTATTATCATTCTATCCAATTAAAAATATTCTAATTTATCTGCCAGAATAACTGGCACTTTGGTAAAATACATAAAGTCTCAAAAATGATGAGAACACTGGTATGTCTCCATATAATCTGTCGGATCTGCTATAAGTACAGAATCTTTGGTTTTAACCAGACCTGCTAAATCAGAGTCTCTGGAGTTTGAGTTTTAGAATTTGCATTTTCACAAACTCCCTGAGGTTATCTTTGCATTTTGAATTATAAGAACTACTTCATCACGGAAGCATTTTAAGCTGGTTAACATGTAACGTGAGTCATGTCATTATTTGCCCACATTGCCAACCTGTCTTACTGATTTTATACCAATAGCACTCTACAACCTTTGTATTCTCCAAGCAAATGTCAGTTTCTTCCTGTTGTTGAACATATTTTTTGTTATTGTTGTTGTTGTTTGTTATTGTTGTTGTTGTTATTCTTCTGCTCAGGCTGCTTTACCCTCTAATACTCTTAAAAATTTAACTTTTATATTTCACAATCTGCTTCAGGTATTATTCCTTTGAGAAAGCTAGTCCAGTATCTGATAAACTCTGATAGAATTGATCATTCATGGTCCTCTCACATGCTAGGTATGATAGCTGCCTGGGGCTCTCACAGTGTATTATAATTTGTTTCTGTCTCCCTCCTGGACTTTGCATGCCTTAAGTTCAGGGCCTATATGATATCTTTCTCTTTAATACAAATCCCTAACAGGCGTGAGACTTTAGTACAGTTCTTATAGAAATTTGATGAATGATTTCCTATAAATGGAATGTACTTGTATATTCACACAGTATTTTTCTTTTCTTTCTTTTTTTTTTTTTTTTTTTTTGCAATTATTTCTGAAACACAATTTTGTTCATGGAGTGCTCTTCATGACATACTCCCAATAGATAGAAGGAACCTATGTTGAAGAAGATATTGAGTTTTACTCATTAATTCACTGGTGTTAACAAGTACTGAGTTCAAATTAGAGATAAAATATTAATATGGAGAAGCAAATCAAACTATGGTGTTTATGTTTTCTCTTTAAGAGTAAAGTTGCTTAAGATAGTTCTAAACTAAGTTTTAATTTTAAATGCATTTCTTACTTTTTAAAAAAATTAAATTTAAAAGGGAAAGTAAAGTGTTCCTTTATTAATCTATCCTCTTAAACTCTTATACAAAGTACTTCCAAGTTCTCTTTACAGAGAAAATATGCCAATGTCTCAGTTTAAGGACCAGATTAGCACCTGCTTTAAGAATTTGGGAGGCACTAATTGACCTGAAAACAGCCCAACATGAGCAGCAGGCATGGTGTTATGTTTGCTCCAAAATCTAAGTCTCATTGTCAACGCTTACCTAATGTAAATATAAGAAAAAACAAATTGAACAGTACTGTTGATTGCACGTGATAAAGCCATATCTCATTGAGCCAAATTCTCCCTGGGGTATGTCATTCCTTGGAACTCAGATAAGCATCCAGTGAGATGAATTAACACTATGAAGTCACTCGGGTATCATCAAGACTTTTCTGTTGATGATACTATGTCTTTGGTGCTGGGGAAAATCTGGCTCATCTTGTTAGTAGCAGAAATAATGTAATTTAAGTGAACTGCCAGGATAATTAGAGCAGGTGAACAGTAGACAGAAATAATGCCCTAAAGAGACAAAAGAAAATGCTTAGATTCTTTTTCACTTTATTTCAGTGCTACTAAACGCTATTGGTATGTGTTTGCTTCTGTGTCTCTGTCAATGCTGAGTAGCAAATTAGGCATTTGGGGAGACATTAACTCTTCCAAGCCGCTTGGAGACTATTTAATGCATTTCTGAGCAGTGCTAATTGACAGAATTGTAAATGAAAACATAAGAAAAATGTGATATTTATCTTTACTGAATTAGGAATTTTAGAAAACCACAGGAGAATGACTCATTGACATCCCTTTTTAGAAAGAAATACAATTCCAGATTTCTGCCATATTTAATTATGTGATAACCACGAGGCAGTGGCTTCTTACACTGGTATTCAGACTAGGTATGTGCTAAAGTTTTGTAGACTAGAGAGTTAACTTTCCCAAACCTTAATAGCTCAAATCCATAAGAATAAAATGTTAAAAGTATGTGGTTGGTTTTCTAAGGGCATTTAGCTGCAACCTATTTGATTAATGTAATTTTCAGTAATTCTTCTGTGTAAAATCAACCAAGTGCTTCACAAAGTCTAGCCTATTAGTTTCTTCCTGCATATATTTTATGCATTGTGTTCTCATACATTTTTGCTTATGTCATTGCTCTTAATTGAAATGATCAGTCTCTCTTTCCTAATGAAGGTTGGGCTCCATTGTATGTCTTATGTTTAACTCATGGTGACTAGACCAAAAAATTATTTGAACAATGAGAAAATTTTAGAGCAATGAAACTATTCTGTATGATACAGTAAAGGTGGGTGAATTACACTATACATTTGTCAAAATTCATAGAACTATACAGCAGAAAGAATAAAACATGCAAGTTTTAAAAAACTCAAGCTGGAGTATTCTGTGGAATGTGGCAAAATAATCTATCTTTATTATAATTATATTAAAATCTTCACTGAAGAAGTGAGGGTAAGATATTGATCTAAGTAACCTTGGAAATGAGTGGAGTTTATGAAATTAGAGGCCTGTAGAATTTTATATAAGTACTGTACTATATATATAGTTGATAAAGTTGTTTTCATTGGGGGTATGGTTCAACAATTCTGGTATCACTGACACTGGACATCTTTACTAGATATGAACCATTAAATAAATGGATTGAAGATGGTGAGAATAATTATTCTTACTGATGGAGTGGGAGATTTCATGGAATCCAAGAGGAAAGGCAAGATACATTGGTTGGAGAACATATTTAGGTCAGCATACAGAAGGTTAAATATAGAAATATTTATAAATATGGATATACTTATATATACACAGACTAGTATGTACAAACACATTCCCTTGCTCTATCTACTGAAAGGGCATAGAAACAGTAGCAGTAGCATCTTCAGACCTCACTTCTAATTCTAGTTCTTTTGCTATTTCTACCACATCTGTAGTTAAATCTGCCACTGAAATCTCGAGCCCCTCAAAGTCATCAATGAAGTTAAAATCCACTTCATCCAAACTCTTATTTGGATTGATTTTTTGATCTCCTCCTGTATGTCAAGAATTTTCTCAATGGCATCTATAATGGTAAATCTTTTCTAGGAAACTTTCAGTTTACTTTGACCAAATTTATCAGAGGAATCACTACCTATGACAGCTATAGCCTTAAAAAAAAAAAAAAAAAAAAAAGTCTTTTCTAAGTAATAATACTAGAAAGTTGAAATGACTCCTTGACCATGGGCTGAAGAATGGATGCTGTTTTAGCAGGCATGGAACAACATAAATCTCCTTGTACATCTTGTACATCTGTATCAGAGTTCTTGGGGGACCAGGTGCATTGTCAATGAGCAGTAATATTTTGAAATGAATCATCTTTTCTGAGCAGTAGGTCTCCACAATGAGCTTAAAATGTTTAGTAAACCATATTGTAGAAAGATGTGTTGTCTTGCAGCCTTTTTTATTTCATTTATAGAGCGTAGACAGCTTTAACTCTTAAGAGCCATAGTGTTTTCAAGGAAATGAGCATTGACTACAAGTTAAAGTCAACAACTGCATTTCTCCAAACAAGAGTGTCAGCCTGTCCTTTGATGCTCTGAAGACAGGCTTTGACTTATCTCTAGCTATACAATAGCATGGTTTCCAAATAAGCCTGCTTTGTTCACATTAAAAATCTATCGTTGAGTGTACCCACCTAATCAATGATAAAGTTAGATCTTCTAGATAAAGAACTATGACTTCTACATCAGCACTTGCTGCTTGACCTTGCACTTTTATGTTATGCAGATGGCTTCTTTCCTTCAACTTCATGAACTAACTTATGTTAGCTTAAAAAAAAGTATTATTATTAAGATTAGTATTTTTTGAGATGGAGTTTCACTCAAAAAGAGTTTCACTCTTGTTAACCAGACTGGAGTTCAATAGTGCTATCTCGGCTCACTGCAACCTCTGCCTCCCAAGTTCAAGCGGTTCTCCTGCCTCAGGCCCCCGAGTAGCTGGGATTACAGGCACCCACCACCATGCTCAGTTAATTTTTTGTATTTTTAGTAGAGGTGGGGTTTCACTATGTTGGCCAGGCTTGTCTTGAACTCCTGACCTCAGGTGATCCGCCTGCCTTGGCCTCCCAGAATGCTGGGATTACAGGCATGAGCCACCGTACCTGGCCCAGCTTCAAAATTTTATTTTGCAGCTTCCTCACCTCTCTCAGTCTTCATAGAATTGAAGAGTTAAAAGCTTGTTCTCTTTTAAGGTTTTGCTTAAGAGAATGTTGTGGCTGGTTTGATCTTCCATCTAGACCACTAAAATATTCTTCATATTATCAATAAGGTTGTTTCACTTGTTATCATCTTGTGTTCAATGGAGTAGCACTTTTAGTTTCCTTTAATAACTTTGTTTTTTGCATTTATAACTTGGCTAACTGGGCAAATAGCATAGTTTTCAGCCTATCTCAGCTTTCAACATGCCTTTCTCTAATCTTAATCATTTCTAGTTATTGTTTTAAAGATGTGTGTGACTTTTCATTTGAACACTTAAAATCCATTTTAAGGTCACTAATTGGGCTAATTTCTATATAGCTGTGTCTTAGAGAATAGGGTAGCCCAAGGCAAGAAAAAGAGATGGGGAAATGGCTAGTCACTGGAGCAGTAAGAACACACACAGCATTTATTGATTATGTTTGCTATCTTATATAAGCATGGTTCCCGGTGCCACAAAACAATTACAATAGTAATATCAAGGATCACTGATCACAGATCTCCATAACAGATACAATGATAATAAATTTTTTTGAAATATTTATCAAGTCAATGTATGTATTGTTAATTGTGACAATTTATAAGTTTGATTTCTGATAATTAAATCCTCTTGTTTGCCTCAAACCTACAATTTGCAAAAAAAAAAAAAAAAAAAAAAAAAAACATAGTATTCGTGAAGTGCAATGAAGTGAAGCCGAATAAAACAAGATATGTCTTGTTCACTTGGGAGAACAGATTACTGATGACTACTTTCATAATAATTGTTTTTTCCTTCAGGAAAAATCAAATGGATTTCAAAATGTCTTTTATTAAAAGGAAACATGAAATAGAAAAATTAAAAGTTTTAATCTCAATTAAAATATTTAAAGTGTAATACTCTATGAATTTGCTGGACTGCCATATCAGAATACTACAAATTGGGTGACTTAAACCACAGAATATTTTTTCTTGCAGTTCTGGAAGCTAGAAGTCTACAATCAAAATGGCAACAGGGTGAGTTTCTGCTGAGGCCTCCCTTTGGCTTGAAGATGGCTGCCTTCTCCCTACGTCCTCACATGATCTTTCCTCTGTGCTCACACATCCGTGGTGTCTCTTCCTTGTCATATTAGAACAGTCGTTCTAATTAAGGCCCATCCCAACAGCTTTGCTTTAGGTTAATGATCTCTTTAAAGGCCAAATCAGTCAAATTATAAGGTACTATAGGTCAGGGCTTCAACATAGGAGCTTTGAGGGATATAATTCTGTCCATAACCCTTACATTTTAAGCAAATATTTCAAAGTTAAATAAGAATGATTATCAGAAATCAAACATAAATTTTTGCAATAAACAAATATGTACATTGACTCAATAATTGTTTCAGAATCTATTTCTATTGAGTTTGATAATAATCTTGGAGAAAAAAATGAAACAAATAAGGTATTAATTTCACCTTTAGTGTGCTTTCTGAATTGGGGAAGAAATGGACATAAAGACCAGTATATAATGGTAGGATGTAGGTTGTTTTTAAAAATGACTATGCAAACTCGAGTAATAAAGATTCCAGCTCACCGTATCAGAAGTAATTTGGGAGAGGTAAGAATGTTACAGTTGATTTTTAAATATGATTAAGACACAAAAACTGCATTAAATTTTGTAATCTATTTGTATAACTTATCTTAATTTGTACTGCTTGACATTGTGCAAAGAAATGAAATTAATCTGCAACATTTGAACTTAACTGGGCTGTGTTAAACAATGTACCAGACCAAGAAAGTTAAGTGATTTCTTCATTGGTTCCACTTATGCTATTAACTGCTATGTAACCTTAAGAGAGTCACTTAACTTCTCTGGGCCTTGCTTTCCTCATCTGTAAAATATGGGCATTAAATTAGATGAACTATGAGATTCTGATTACTTCCTTACTGGATGATCACTGTTTATCAGCTTTGAGAAGTCTGAATAGTCACAGAAATTTTTATTAACTTTTCCCGAATTCTCCTAAGAATAAAGTTTAATATAGAAAAGTTAATCCCAGAGTCTATTCAATTCCTGATTAATGCAATTTTGTTTTAAAAAACGTCATAAAATGAGAAAACAATATTCAAAAATTTAATAAATATTTTAGAGGTAATAGAATGTATGGCAATATAGACAAAAGGAATCTTAGAGACCAACTATTTTATTTTTTAAGTCAGTACCCCAAATTCCATAAACTGAAAAAGGCAAGACATACACTAAAATGTGAAATTTTGAAATCCTTGCATTTTGTAAACTCCCTAACTTGTGACTTAGTTTTACTTCCCATGATAACAATTTGTTTTACTATAACCAATTCCTGAAATCTAGTTGAAGAATAGGTAACACATGGCTAGTTTTAGAAACTGAGACCCTCAACATTGCATTACACTTATACAAAGCTATAGGAATATCCTTGGTTCTTAGGATCCTGGAATAAAAGAATAAAAATCAGAAATATCATTTCATATAGGGGTCAGATAATACAACAGATATGGCTGAAATAATAAATTAGTGAGTTGGACTATAAGGTGAAGATAGCACCAGCAAGGAAAAATAAATGGCAAAATATGTGTGTCTGCATGTGGGTATGTGTGGAATGTATCTGCATGGGAAACACAGAGATAGAGACCTATATTTTAGTTCTTGACATTACGGCAAGTTAACAAGTGCTACCGTCTCCATTCTCTGTACCTAATACCATAATTCTGATGCCATAGAAAATGATAATTGAGAGAAAAAAGAGAGAATGACTTCGATACATTGCAGGGAAAGAGAGTGTTGAGTAACCACAAAACAGAGCGGAAGCCTGAGCAGCATCACATCAGTGTACAGTTCAGGTGTACCTTGCTTGGAATGGTCATTGTCTTGCCTTTTTATCAAGTTGGAAAATGTATATCTTCAGATCACAAATGTAAGAAAAGTATTTTCTAAGAGCATAAACACGAAGTTCTTCTTCATCTCCTCCTGCATTTTTTGTTGCCTAAGGAATTACAGCTGATGGAGAAAGTTCTTAGAAATATCAGCACCCAAAATGTACAGCCATAGAGGTTTTCTAAGAGCCTACTGGTTTCTGCCATAAGACCACTCCTTACACAACACTTGAGAAACAGAAACTGTTGCTCAGTCTTTGAGTTCCTCACCCTGAGTAGACAGAAACAACAAAGGTATGTAATACACCTACGAGAATATCTGAGAACAATTTCTTTAAGAATTTAGAAAAGAAACCTAATACTGTATTCTAGGCAAGATAGATAGACCTATCTCTTTCTTTATCATCTCGATCTATCTCTAACTCCTTCCATGTTAATTCAGAGAGTCTGAGAATTTAAAATAATTATGGTAAACACTAACTAGATAAATGAAAATATATTAGTAAAAAAAAAAACAAGCAATTTTGAGAAATAATAAACTGGAAATGCTGAGTATAAAAATATTAAACATGAAATAAAGCTTCCAAGAGCTGTAATATAGAGCAGAATGAATATAGTAATGAAAAATAAATGAATGAGTAGGCTGTAAGAAGTTGAGCAATACATCAAGTAAGAAGAAAAATATGATATTTTTTAATAGAATTTGTAAGGAAAGGACTAAAAAACAGGATTTAATTTCAATTTCAGAAAAAAATCAAAATGAAATGAAAAATATGAAAAAATATCTAAAAATCTTCTAAAATTAAAGAAAGATAATGCTTTTCAGATTGAAGAATACTAGACAGGATAAATAAGGAATAAGCCCACAACTGAGCACATTTTATTAAAACTTTATGATGTAAAAATCACATCTAAAATATTTTTGAAAAAAACAAGAACCCATCACTTACAGTAGAACTGAGTTTAGATTAACAAATGACTTCAATGTTACCAATGACAAGTGGGGAAACACTGAAGTGAAATCTTCAAACTGCCAATGAACTAAATCTCAACCCTACCTTTTATACTCAGTAAAAGTCTTTTAACTGAAAAAGGAAATTATTCTGAGAAAGCCAAGGTCTAACAATGTTTAATTTATTATCTGCTTTGAAAAATTCTTATATAGAGTAATTGTATAATTTATAGTTTAAACTATGACACTTTTTAGCATGGCTAAATGCTGAATAATGGTCAACTAAATAATATCTATAATTGTGCTTATCAATCTAAATAAACTAGGTCTTCCCTATGCAAACTCAGACAAATGAACACACTACTCTTGAAAAAGATACACTTTCAAAAAGAAAAAAAAATCAGGTGACGCTCTATATAACGAAAAATAATATGTGGTAGCTCAGTAAAATATTGTTTTGACAAAATTTTACATATCATATTCAAAATTTCAGACTTGAAATTCTACATAATAGCAATGCAACAGTAATGATGGTAGATAGAAGAGGCAAGGGAAGCTGAAAGGTAGTGAGAGTACTTTTGAGGATAGCGTTTAGGATGTCTACATCCAATTTAATAAATTTATCTAATTAACAAAGAAATATAAACATAAGACTGAGTTTCATTGAGCTAGGGGAAGTATAACAACAATTAGAACAGAATTCATGATTTTCCAATCAACGGAATAGTAAACCCTTTCAATAAAAGCCAGGAAGCAAAACAAAAACAAGATAGTGTACATAGAAAACATAAATAAAAGGGAAAATATGTTATATCACATTTATTACAATAAATATGAGATATATCATCAAATCAAGAATGTCGTCTATCAACAACTTGTCCACAAGGAACATAATAAAGCAAATCAGGAAAACTAAGCTTATTCAGAGAAGCATAAACAAAAAAAAAGGGTTATCTATTTTAAAATTAACAATATAGAATAAGGCATTGACATAAAGATAAATAAAAATTTTTACTATATATATAAAAAGTTTAACTACCATGAATATATACATTTAATACACACACACACACACACATAGACACACACTCTTTCACCTCAGAATATATAATGCAGCAGCTGAATAAAATAAAAGGAGAAACAGATAAACAGTAGTTGAAAATTTAACAAATCTTCATAAATTAGTATCAGGCAAAAATATTGAAGATTTTATTAGTTGAATTAAATTAAGTCAACTAGAAGTTTACAACTGAAAGAAAAAAAATCTTTTCAAAGGCATATGGAGCATCATATTAAGCTTGAAAGAAACTTTTAATACATTTCAAATAAATTCAATTCATGCATTTTACGTTTATTTTATTGTATTGTATTGTAGCTTGTTGACACAAGACCTTTGTATCAGTTCATTGCCACACTGCTATAAAGACACACCCAAGACTGGGTAATTTATAAAGGAATAAAGGAAAGAGGTCTAATTGACTCACAGTTCTGCATATCTGAGAAAGCCGCAGGAAACTTACAGTTATGGTGGAAGGCAAGAGAGAAAGCCATGTCTTATGTGGTAGCAGGCAAGAGAGAGAGTGAATGAGCTAAGGGGGAAGAGCCCCTTATAAAACCATAGATCTTGGGGGAACTCAGTCACTATGATGAGAACAGCATGGTAGAAATCGCCCCCATGACCAATCACCTACCACTAGGTCCTGCTCTTGACATGTGGGGATTATAGGGATTAAAATTCAAGATGAGTTTTGGGGGTGGGGCACAGAGCCAAACCATATTATTCTGCCCTGGCCCCTTCCAAATCTCATGTGTTTTCACATTTCAAAACCAATAATGCCTTCTCAATAGTCCCCTAAAGTCTTAACTCATTCTGCCTTTAACTAAAACGTCCACAGTCCAAAGTCTCATCTGAGCAAAGGCAAGTCCCTTCAGCCTATGAGCCTGTAAAATCAAAAACAACTTAGTTACTTCAGGCATCTGGTACATTCAATCAAATGGGAGACATTGGCCAAAACAAAAACGCTAAGGCCCCATGCATGTCTGAAACCAGACAGGTCAGTCATTAAGTCTTAAAGGTCCAAAATGATCTCCTTTGACTCCATGTCCCACATCCATGTCACACTGGTGCAATAAGTGGGCTCCCACAGTCGTGAGTAGCTCTGCCGCTATGGCTTTTCCAGGCACATGGTGCAAACTGTCAGTGAATCTACCATTCTGGGGTCTGGAGGACAGTGGTGTTCTTCGCAAAGCTTCACTAGGCAGTACCCCAGTGGGGACTCTGTGTGGGGGCTCCAATCCAAAATTTCCCTTTGTCACTTGCCTAGAATAGGTTCTCCATGAGGGCTCTACTCCTGCAGCAAACTTCTGCCTGGATATTCAGGTCTTTCTGTGCATTCTTTGAAATCTAGGCAGGGGTTCCCAAACCTCAATTCTTCACTTCTGTGTACCTACAGGCCTAACACCACATGGAAACCACCAAGGCTTGGGGCTTGCACCCTCTGAAGCAACAGCTTGAGCTGTAAGTTACCCCATGTTAGCCACAGCTGGAGCTCGAGTGGCAGCAGCTGGGACACAAGATGCCAAGTCCCAAGGCTTCACAGAGCAGCAGTGGGCTGGGTAGGTGGGGTCCTGAGTCCAGCTCATGGGACCATTTTTTCCTCATAGGTCTCTGGGCCTGTGATGGGAAGGTTGCTGTGAAGGTCTGTGACATACCCTGAAGACACTGTCCGCATTATGTTGGTGACAAACATTTGGCTCCTTGTTATTTATGCAAATTTCTGCAGCCAGCTTGAATTTCTCCCCAGAAAAGAGGTTTTTCTTTTTTACTACATGGCCAGGCTGCAAATTTTCTAACCTTTTACTCTCTGCTTGCCCTTTAAATGTAAGTTCCAATTTCAGATAATCTCTTTCAAGTTCCAAGTTCCACAGATCTTTAGGGCAGGGGAAACATGCCACCAGTCTCTTTGCTAAAACATAGCAAGAGTGACCTTTATTCCAGTTCCTCATTTCTGTCTGAGACCACCTCATCCTGGACTTGTTGTCCATATCACTATCAGCATTTTGGTCAAAACCAGTAAATAAGTCTTAGGAAGTTCCAAACATTCCCACATCCTTCTGTCTTCTTAGCCTTCCAAACTCTTCCAATGTTTGCCTGTACAGAGTTCCAAAATCATTTCCACATTTTCTGGTATCTTTATAGCACAGCCCCGCTCCCAGTACCAATTTACAGTATTAGTTCATTCTCATGCTGCTGTAAAGACATATCCAAGACTGGCTAATTTATAAAGGAAAGAGGTTTAATTGATTACCAGTTCCACATGGCTGGAGAGTCCTCAGGAAATGAAATAATGACAGAGGGTGAGAGAGAAGTAACAGAACATCTTACATGGTGGCAGGCAAGACAGAGCAATGAGTCAAGGAGGAAGAGTCCCTTATAAAATCATAAGCTCTTGCAAAAACTCTCACTATCATTAGAACAATGTGGGGGAAACTGCCCCCGTGATTCAATCACCTTTCACCAGGTCTCAACCTTAACACCTGGTGATTATGGGGATTATAATTTGAGATGAGATTTGGGTGGGGACAGGGAGCCAAACCATATCAGCCGTGCTTTGCCACCTAGAATACAATGCAGTGTTGTGATCAGAGCTCACTGAAGCCTCAACGGCCTCAAACTCCTGTGCTCAAGTGATCCTCCTGTCCCACCTTCCTGACTAGTTGGGGCCAAAGGCGCATACTTTTTTTTTTTTTTTTTCTTTTGGTGGAAACAGAGTCTAGCTATATTGCTCTGGCTGATCTCGAACTCCTGTGCTCAGGCAATCTTCCCACCTCAGCCTCCAAAAGTGATTGGAATTACAGAAGTGAGCCACCACCCTTGGCCTATTTTAGGCTCAGAATATAAAGCAGTAAAATGCAATCAATAAGGAAAGGATGATGAGTTGGATTGATGGGTAGAGATATATATTTATATAAACCTGTAGTTCAAATATAATTTTGTTACATTTAACTTTAGAAAACTATATACATAATATATATATATATATATATACCCATCACCACCCCCATACATATATATATACACATAAAAATCCCCCAAAATTATTAATTATTGTTCTAATGCATGATTTTATTGACTTTATAGAGCATTTTCTTTTATAAATGCGAATTTTAAATCTAATGCCTTCTTACCAGATATTAAGCAATTTGCCATTTTTGTGTATGATAATTACTAAAAAATATGCTTACATACAAAGCTCTCTAAATATTTCTAATTTTTTGTTGATGATAACATTCTTGAAGAAATTATTCCTGAATTTTACATGAACTGTTGCTTTTATATTCAGAAGACTTTTGCAATAAAAATCATTTATATAAATTTAGAAATCTTTCATCATTGTTTGTTTGTTTATTTATTGTGACAGAGTTTCACTCTCGTGGCCCAGGCTGCAGTACAATGGTGCGATCTTGGCTCACTGCAACCTCCACTTCCCGTGTTCAAGCAATTCTCCTGCCTCAGCCTCCTGAGTTGCTGGAATCACAGGAGTGCACCATCACACCCAGCAAATTTTGTATTTTTAGTAGAAATGGGGTTTCATCACGTTGGCCAGGCTTGTCTTGAACTCCTGACCTCAGGTGATCTGCCTGCCTTTAACTCCCATAGTGCTGGGA
Source organism: Piliocolobus tephrosceles (assembly GCF_002776525.5). Taxonomy (NCBI): domain Eukaryota; kingdom Metazoa; phylum Chordata; class Mammalia; order Primates; family Cercopithecidae; genus Piliocolobus; species Piliocolobus tephrosceles. The sequence goes on from NC_045455.1 coordinate 31,546,396, forward strand.
TTACAGGCGTGAGCCACCATGCCCAGCCATCATTGTTTCTTAAGGTCTGAAATGACCTTTTTTTGCCTAATACAAAAGACATTTTCCCCTCTTATCTAAATTTGAATTCTTAGAGCATTGCAAACAATTAACCGTTGAAACGCGATCTTCCAGTTTTAATGATATTTTGAGTGTACTTTTCTCAAATAAAGGTGGCTATTTTTTCATCTATTTTCTTACTCCTCTCCACTCTACTTGATGTCTAATTATCAAAATGCCTCAGGGCTCTCACTATACCTCTTCCCATCTCCATGTATATGGTATAGATATATGCTTATGATTGCTAAAAGCACTTCCCAGCCAGAGCCATCCTGTTAATTCCCAATTCATCTATAAGCTTTGCTTGATTCAACTACTTGGATGTCTTTGAGCTATTTCAAATTTAATATGTCTGTTATGGACTGAATGTTTGTTTACTCTCTAAAATTCAGATGTTGAAGCCCTACCTCCCAGTATAACAGCATTTGGATGTGGGGCTTTGGGGAGGTAATTAGAATTATACTAGGACATGAGGCTGGTGTTTTCATAATGAGATTAGTGCTCTTACTAGAAGAGACCAGAGACTGTTTGCTCTCTCTCTCTCTCACTCATACTATATATATGAAGAAGAGTTCGTGTGTGCTCACAGAGAGATGGTAGTCACATATGAGCTGTGAAGCTGTTTTACTGTGTAGTGATCGCCAACTTTTTTCAGTCCAGTGGGACAAAAGGATCATGCACAAAACATGTTACATGAAGTGGTTTATTATTTACAGATAGGCAGCAAAGGAAAACGAGAATTCCTTTTGAGCTAGTTCCTCAAGACTCAGCAAGATTCCTGGGGTAGATAAAGTCTTACCTGCACAGGTTCTACCTGCACCATAGCTGAGGGACTCCAGGAAGTAACATGTCCTGGGTTTTATACATCAGGTGTCACAGAAAATGCTGGGTGAATGTGCTGTCCTGGCCAGTCTCTTTCCTATATCAGGAAATTAAGTTCCAAGCATATTCTATAGTTATTCTTTAGAACAACAAATTAGAAAGTAGGGGAGAACCGGGTTGGTTCAGTGCCACCCAGAGGATTGTCCTGAAAAAGCCAAAAAGAAGGGGCCTGATGATAAAACCTACATTGTGGCATCTTGATCTTAGACATCTCAGTCTCCAGAATGGTTAGAAATAATTTTCTGAGGTTTAAGTCACCCAGTCTATGATATTTTGTGTTATGGTTGTCTAAGCTAGCTAAAACAATCTCTAAAATAATGTTCTTGATTTTTACTTCAGAGTGATTCACCAGTATTTTCTTGGTAAAGAGTAATAAAATCTACCCAGATGCCAAAGTCAAGAATAACAGTCATGGTTTACTCCACCCTCTGACCACTCACAACCAGTTCAGCAGAAAACTTTGTCCTTTCTGACTCTGCAATATACTGATTCATTCTCCTTCTCTCCATCTCTGCTGATACCACTCTTGTCCAAGTCACAATTAATTCTTGGAATGCTGCCATGGACTTTTAACTGCTTTCTCCAGTAACTTTCTAATACCTTCTTTGCTGTGGAGTGATTTTTAAAAATGTAATTTATGTCATGTTGGTCACACACTTTAAATCTTGCAATAGCTTTCCATTAGATTTTGAATACAATCTAAACTCCTTAACATGGCCTGGTGACTCAGGTCCTGCTTCTCTTTCCAACTTCATCCTTGAATACTTGCCCTTCTTCACTCAGCTCCAGTCACAACATTCTTTATATGTTTCTAGATCATGCTAGTCCATATAAAGCACCAATGTCTTGCCCAGCCTATTCTCTTCCTTTACCTGGAGTAGTCTTCTAGACTTTTGCCTATTCCTTTCTTTACTTTTGGAGATATAAACCTAAGTAATCCTATGATGTCAAATATTTTCTGTGACCCCTAGTGGAACCTTGCTTCCTTGTCAATACAATTGGCCATTGCTTCATCTAGTTTTTTATTTGTTTTGAATAGTTTTCTCTTTTAATTTATACAATTTTTTGTTTCTCTAATTAGAACATAAGGATATGAGAGTAGAGCTTGTGTTTACCTTGCTCTTCTCTGTGAATGAGAATTTACTATTTATTATGGTATCTGGCCAAGAGCTTTGGCTTAAATTATTACATACAATAATTACATGAGGGAATTTTTGTAGACCTTAACCAACAGTGAGTATTTACAAAAGACTTCTATTATAAAATCCATATATACAGAAATTTTTTAAAATCTCTAGACAAATGAAAATTAAAACAAAGCTTACCAAAACATATGAGGCACAGCAAAAGTGATCCTAGGAAGGAATTTTATAGCAATAACCACCTACATTAAAAAGAATAAATGTATCAAATAAATAACCGAACTCTATACATCAAGGAACTACAAAAAGAAGAAACTAGGACCAAAGTCAGCAGAAGAGAAATACTAAAGATTATAGCAGAAATAAATAAATAATAGAAGAACAACAGAAAAATCAACAAAATTAAGAACTGTTTTTGTAAAAAAAAAAAAGTTGACAAATTATTAGTTAGACTAATAATCAAAGAAATAAGACAAAGGACATAAAAACAGAAATGAAAGACAATACATTACAACAGATGCCTCAGATATAATAAGAATCAGAAGGAGCTATTAGAACAATTATATCTCAAAAAATTAGATAGAATGAATGGATAAATTTCTAGAAACATACAATATACTAAAACTGAATCAAGAATAAATTGATAGCTTGAACAAAGGAAATATGAAGATGAAATCATTAATCAAAAATCTCCAAATAAAGAAAACTCCAGGCCGGGCGCGGTGGCTCAAGCCTGTAATCCCAGCACTTTGGGAGGCCGAGACGGGTGGATCACGAGGTCAGGAGATCGAGACCATCCTGGCTAATACGGTGAAACCCCATCTCTACTAAAAAATGCAAAAAAACTAGCCGGGCGACGAGGCGGGTGCCTGTAGTCCCAGCCACTCGGGAGGCTGAGGCAGGAGAATGGCGTGAACCCGGGAGGCGGAGCTTGCAGTGAGCTGAAATCCGGCCACTGCACTCTAGCCTGGGCTGCAGAGCAAGACTCCGTCTCAAAAAAAAAAAAAAAAAAAAAAGAAAACTCCAACACTCGATGGCTACATGGGTAAATTTCATTTAACATTCGAAGAATAATTAATACTAATTCTTCTTAAATACTCCCCGAAAATATCAGAGGGAACACATTCAAACTCATTTTAGGAGGTCAGTAGTATGCATCCCAAAGCTAGAGAAAGACTGCACAAGAAAGGAAAGCAGACCACCATGCGTAGTGAACGTTCATACAAATATCCACAACATAATACAAATAAACCAAATGCAACAGCACATTAAAGGGATTATACATCATGACCAAGTGGGATTTATTTCTAGGATGCAGAAAAGTTCTACATGCACAAATCAGTCAATCTAATGGGCCACATTAACATAATGAAACATAAAAGTGACGTTATTATCTTAGTAGATTTATAAATGGCATTTGAGAAAATTCTACGTATATTCACCATACAAACTCTCAACAAAATAGGTATAGAAGGAACTTATTTCAATGCAATAAAGATCATATATGAAAAGCCCAGTGCTAACATCATAATCACCTGGGAAAAATTGAGAGCTTTTCTTCTGACATCTTGTACAAGGCAAGAATACCCATTCTCACCATTTCTATTACAGATAGTACTGGAAGTCTTAGCTAGAGAAAGACAGAAAAAAATAAATAAAAGGAACCCATATTGGAACGGAAGAAGTAAAATTATCTCTCACAGATGACATGAGCATATATGTAGGAAAACCCTAAATAGTCAACAACAATTAATGTTAGAACTAATAAACAAATCCAGTTAAGTTGCAGCATACAAATTAAACATACAAAAATTAGCTATGTTTCTATCCACAAACAATGAGCTATCAAAATATTCCACTGACGATAGTAAAAAAAGAACAAAATACTTAGGAATCAACTTAACCAAAGGGTGAAATACTTATACACTGAAAATTATAATACATTGTTGAAGGAAACTAAAGAAGACACACACAAATGGAAAGACATCTTCTGTAAATGGTTGGAAGAGAATTAATATTTTAAAAATGTTTTTAGTATCCATATTGATCTACAGATTCAATGCAATCCCTATCAAAATTCCAACAGCATTATTTACAGAAATAGAAAAAAAAAATCTAAAAAACAAGATCCCAAATACCCAAAGTAATCTTGAACAAAACAAAGCTGGAGGCATCACACATCCTTATTTCAAAATACAATACAAAATCACAATAATCAGAACAGTAATATACTGGCAAAAAAAATGGTCATATAGGTCAATGGAACATAAAAGAGTCCAGAAATAAAGCCATATATTTATAGTCAACTATTTCTTAAAAAGGGTGCTAAACACACAAAGGAAAAAGGATAGTCTCTTAAATAAAAGTTCCTGGGAAAACTGGATATTCACATGCAAAATTATAAAACTGCACACTTATTTCACACCATATAAAAAATCAATTCAAGGTGAATTAAAGACTTAAGTGTAAGACCTCAATACATAAAACTGCTAAAAGAGGGCTGGATATGGTGGCTTACGCCTCTAATCCCAGCACTTTAGGAGGGGAAGGCTGATGGATCACTTGAGCCCAGAAAATTGAGACCAGCCTGGGAAACATGGTGAAACCCCATCTCTACCAAAAATACAAAAAATTAGCCAGGCATGGTAGTGCACACCTGTAGTCCTAATTAGGAGGCTGAGGCAGGAGGATCATTTGAACCAGTAAGGTCAAGGCTGCAGTAAGCCAAGGTCTCCCCACTGTCCTCTAGTCTAGGAAACACAGTGTGACTCTGTCTTAGAAAAAACAAAAGAAAGAAAACAGGAAAATACATCTTGACATTAGTCTCCGTATTTATTTTGAATATGAGGCCAAAAGTACAGGCAACAAAAGCAAAAATAGACAAGGGGGATTGATTCAAATAAAAAACTTTTACAAAGCAAATAAAACAATCAATAGAGTAAAAAGGCAACTTATGGAATGGGAGAAAATGTTTGTAAACTATATATCTGATAGGGGTTAATATCCCACATATATAAGTAACACAAATAATTCAATAGCAAATAAAGCAATAACCTGATTAAAAATTGATCTAAGGATCTGGATAGATACTTCTTAAAAGAAGACATACAAATCGTCAACAGGTTTTTGAAGAGGTACTCAATATCACTTATCATTAGGGAAATGTAAATCTAAACTACAATAAGATATCGCCTCACACCTTTTAAAATGGCTATTACTAAAAAGTCAAAGTAAGTGTTGGTGGATGAGAATGGGGAGAAGAGGGAACCCTTTCACACTCTGGTAGGAAAGAAAATCGACACAGCCATTATGAAAAATAATATGAAGTTTCCTAAAAAAATTTAAAATAGAACTACCATATGATCCAGCAACCACACTTCTGGATGAATATACAAAATAAAATAATTCAGCATCTCTGAGATATTTGTGCACCCCCATGTTTAATACAGCATTAGCCTACATATGTAAGATTTGGAAACAAGGTAAATGTCCATTAATGGATGAGTAGACAAAATAAAATATGGTCTAAATGCATATTCAATGGAATGTTAATCAGCCTTTAATAAAAGAAAATCCTGCCATTTGTGACTGAATAGATGAAACTGGAGGACATTATTCAAAACCAAATAATTCAGACACAGAAAAGCAAATACTGCATGACTGCAATTATGCGTGGAATCTAAAATAGTTGAACTCATAAAAGCACAGAATAGAATGGTGATTGCCAGCAGATAATGATTGGGGGAACTGGGGACATGTTAGTCAAAGGTGCAAATTTCCGTTATTCAAGATGAATAAATTCTGGAGATCTAATGTACAGGATGATGACTACAGCTGATAATATTGTATTGTATATTGGAATTTTGATAAGTGAGTAGATCCTAACTGTTCTTATCACGCACCAAAAACAATGGTAACTTTGTGAGGTGATGGATATATTAACCAGCTTAATTGTGGAGATCACTTCACAATGCATACATATATCTAACATAAAGTTGTACAACTTAAATACAATTTTTTATTTGTCAATACCTCAAAAAAGTTGAAGAAAATAATATTTGTTAATGACAATCCCTATAATTTGGATGAGAAAAATAAAAATAGTGTTTTTATTTTTATTTTTATTCCAATTCCACTTAAACGTTTTATTTACAAATTCACCATTGATATCTCTCAGTTGCTCAAAGGTCTATATATTTTTTAAGCCTCTGTTAGTTATTTTTATTTTTATGTGGATAGGAAGTCTCATGATATTAATCTCATAATATAATAGTGTGCATATAATGACATTATGCTGAAATTTTCCGTGTATATTTTACTATTCCCTCAAAACAAGGGATATACATGGGGTTTAACCTGTCTCAGTTTCCAGTTTACTTATCTACAAAATGAGGAAAATCATAATATCAAATTTAGATATTTAGATATAAATTTAGATATTTGATATTATGATTTTCCTCATTTTGTAGATGAGTAAACTGGAAACTGAGACAGGTTAAACCCCATGCCTAAGGTTACATAGCTCATTTATAGACATACTTTACACTTAGATAGCTGCCTCTCAGAAAAGTCTACTAAATTCACTGCCTATAAAATGCATCAACACAATCTAAATATTATGTGCTAGAAACCACTAGTGCCGGTGTTATAAATATGCAAGCTCTCCTGTTCCTGCAAGAGCTACTGTAGGTAATTTCCACCTCTCTTGAAGCTATTTGGAACCATGAAACTGGTTTCCAAATATGAATTGTGACAGAAAGCAATGTCAATTAATTTTAAGAGGTTCTTAAGAAAATTTTCTACCCAATTGTTGTCTATACCTGTAGGCTAAAAACTGAGGCAAAAGAAGGCTTATGAAACCACAAGGTTGACGGATAATGGGTTCATGAATATCTGCATTCAATGGAAACACCCGCACACACCTACTTTAAGCAGACACCACCCACACACCTACTTTGAGCCGAGAATGGAATACATTTGGTACTAAGCCACAATGTTTCTGTGATTGTTTATTTTAGAAGCTAAACCATCTAATTAAAAGTTGACATGTTTTATTTTCTCCTCTGTTTTCAGGACACACTTGCATTTTGTTCAACAGTGTTTGAAGGATAAAAATGATTCTTGCCTATGTGAAAAAAATTGTTCCATTATCATTTCCTCTGTTTTACGCTTTGAAATAAAAATTATTCCCAATGGCAGTCATTTTCCTCGTCTTTCTCAAGATATAACTTTTACTTTTATGTCTTTAAATAATTCAATGTTAAGGTACGAATTAGATTAAGATAAATCAACTTTTAAAAGAAAATTCAACCATGTTTTTCTTTAGACCATTTATTGAATCTTTATTTCAATAACCTTTGATTCGAATGTCACTTTTATGAAAACAAAATTATTGAAAACTTTAGCTTTGTCTTTGTATTCTAGTCTATTGAGCTGTCTATAAATTCTCAAATCTATGTTGTGCTATTTTATTTAACATATTTCTATTATACATTTTATTATACACTTTTTAAATGCTGACAGTCTCATTCACTTATTTTTCTATACAAAGCTTAAATCTGCTTCTAAATATTTACAAAAACTCTCAGTTTAGAAATTTTAATTAAATTCTCAATTAATTTAGAAAGCAGAACAACTACAACAAAAAAACTATTGCAGATGTGATATGTCACATTTTTTTATTTGTTCAAATGTTTTGTTATTATAAATATTTTATATTTACTTATTATTAATATTGCTTTTGTGTCTCCAAATTCTCTATTTATTTTCTTGGATTTTGCCAGTAAAGAAATATGACAATTCTAAGTACAATATTTCCTTTCCTAGAGGTAGTTCATCTTCTAATACTTATATTTATGTTATATTTATGGTAATAATTCTTGCTGTATCTCATAAATAAGTGCTTCAGTATGGAAATAACAGCTTATAATAATTTTCTCTCCAAGTTTCATAGGTGGTGCTCCATTTCTTCTTTACTTAATTTTTTTCTTTTTTTTTGAGATGGAGTTTCTCTCTTGTTGCCCAGGTTGCAGTGGTGCAACCTCAGCTCACTACAACCTTCGCCTTCTGATCTGAAGTGATGCTCCTGCCTCAGCCTCCTGAGTAGCTGGGATTACAGGCGCCTGTCACCACGCCCGGCTAATTTTTGTATTTTTAGTAGACACAATGTTTCACCATGTTGGCCAGGCTGGTCGCAAACTCCTGACCTCGTGACCAACCCATCTCGGCCTCCCAAAGTGCTGGGATTACGGGCATGAGCCACCGTGCCTGGCCTACTTACATTTTTAAAGCTGATTTTGCGGGACAAAATATTTTCAGCATATATAGGTATTTTCTTCCTATCTGGCACAACAGAACTTTTCCCTCGTCTTTAAAATTCAAAATTTGTGACAAAATATGTTGAGACATGTTGCTATTTTTTTCTGCAGTACTTGGTAAGCTTTTACAATTGTGCCAACTCAAAACTCTTGAGCTCAAGAATGCTAGACTTTTTTTTTCATTATATCTTAGACCATCGTTTATTTTCTTTTCTTCTGCTTTCTAATTTTCATTGTTTTTCAAAAGAATCCTGATCTCATGCATATACATATTTTTTTCAGAATTTAAATTTAATTTTTTAAATTTTTTAATTTTTTAATTTCATAGGTTTTTGGGGAACAGGGGTATTTGCTTACATGAGTGAGTTCTTTAGTGGTGATTTGTGAAATTTTGGTGCACCCATCTCTTGAACAGTATACACTGAGCCCAATCTGGAGTCTTTTATCCCTCATTCCCTTCCTACCCTTTCCTTCTGAGTCCCCAGAGTCCATTGTGTCATTCTTATGCCTCTTCATCCTCATAGCTTAGCTCCCACTTATGAGTGAGAACATGTGATGCTTGATTTTCCATTCTAAGTTACTTCACTTAGAATAAGAGTCTCCAATCACATCCAGGTTGCTGCAAATGCCATTAATTCACTCATTTTTATGGCTGAGTAGTATTTCATTGTGTATACACATAGTATATTGTGTGTGTGTATGTGTGTGTGTATATATATATATATTCCATTTGTGTGTGTGTGTATATATATATACACACAATGGTGTCCAATGGTGTCCAATGGTGTCAAGAAATCTAATATGACTGAAACAGCATGCTTGCAGGTATTCTCAGTTTGGATATTAAGTGCTAAGAACACTTCAGTTTAATGAGTAAAGAAAGTATCTTGTCCCTAAGAGGATAAATTTAAGCCAATAAATACCGAACAATATAGTTTTGAGTGAAAATGATTATTTCCCTTGAGGAAGATAAAAATAGAACATTTAAGAATGTAACTCACATTCACCGGGCATGGTGGCTCACGCCTGTAATCCCAGCACTTTGGGAGGCTGAGGCAGGCAGATTACAAGGTCAAGAGTTCGAGACCAGCCTGACCAACATGGTTAAACCCTGTCTCTACTAAAAATACAAAAATTAGCCGGGCGAGGTGGAACGTGACTGTAATCCCAGCTACTCAGGAGGCTGAGACAGGAGAATTGCTTGAACCCAAGAGGCGGAGGTTGCGGTAAACAGAGATTGTGCCACTGCACTCTAGTCTAGGCGACAGAATGAGACTCCGTCTAAAAAAAAAAAAAAGAATATAACCCACATTAGATCTTTTTTCAAATCATGCATAGGTTTTTAAATATTTCTCAAACGTAGTCTACAATTTACTTTTTATTAAGTTATAACACAGGTCATTAGATTAACTATCATTTCTGCCAACATGTTCATTCAATGAACAGGATCTAACCTTTTCCTGTCTAACTTAGGGAAATTATGTGCTCTTTTGGTACTTTTTAAAATGAAAAATTAGTTAGGGGTTGCCTGAGGTTTAATTCCTTTGGATATAACAATTCATAGGGATGGAAACTGTACCTATGACTCACAAGCGTCTATGTTGCTAAGATTATAACTATTTCCTGTCATGTGCCATCTTGTGGGATGTAATATCAACAAAAGATATAAAAATCTGGGTATAAATGTAACTGCTAAAGGAGTGGGGGTGGTTACAAATTGGTTGTACTTTAGCAACTTGATGCTCAGCTTCAGCAAGGGCTACCTTTATAAGCCAATTCTCACAGCTGTGCGCCAAAGAGCAAGGAGCTGTATCTGGGGACAGCTGAAAAAATTTGCCAATGCGAATATAAGTTCCTTCGCTTATATTATTGGGTAATACAAAATATCTACTTTTGTTATAACAGGGGGTGCTATTATCGGCATGTGACTTATTAACTTTTGAAATCTCAAAAGGCAGCAGGGATTTCAGAAGAGGTGTGGATCCACATGTAGAATGTTGTCTAAATATAGGTTCCTGGGTTTCTGGCTACCCAAGATACAACAATTTAATTCAATAGTGTTTTGTAGTCTGCTCAGACTGCCATAACAGAATAACAGACTGGATGACTTAAACAAGAAAAAATTAATTTTCTCACTGTTCTGGAAGCTAGAAGTTCAAAATTAAGGAGGCATCTGATTTGGTTTTGGTGAGGCTTCTCTTCCTGCTGTGGAGATGGCTGCCTTCTCACTGTACCTTTATGTGACCTGTTTTCCATGCATTCACATAGAAATCTCTCAGTATCTTATTATTCATATATAGACACCAGTTTCATAAATTTAGGGCCCCCAAATTATGGCCTCATTTAAACTTAAATATCTCTTTATAAGCCCCATCTCTATACATTAACATTGGGAGTTAGGACTTCAACATAAGAAGCTTAGTGGGATACAATTTAGTCTACAACAGAGACATATAGAATATTCCTTTCAGGTGGTGAGAATGTAATTAATGGAGATAAGAAGACATAAAAAGAAAGTAGTGTACATTGTTTATGCAAGTCATAAGCTTCAGAGAAAGACAAAAGCCATGGAACACAAATTACCTGTATTGGACATAAAAATTAGACAAAGAATTACACACAAGGGACTTTCAGACAGACCGCATGTACATTAATTAAGAGTACAAATAAAAGAGCCGGAATTGGGCTGGGTAAAAGTAATTGCATGAAGCAGAGGTTTCAGATGTTGAAAGAAATGAAGGTAGAGCTTAGAAGTGTCCTAAGTTTCACGTACCCAAATATCCCTGTAGAAATGGCTATAGAGATAACTTATTTTAAATATATTTTTGAAAGAGTTCTTAAAGTTGTTTTTTAAAAATGCCTGTATCAACTAAGTTTCATAAGTGAAGGAGAAATAAAATTCTTTACAGATAAGCAAATGCTTAGAGATTTTGTCACCACCAGGCCTGCCTTACAAGAGACCCTGAAGGAAGCCCTAAACATGGAAAGGAACAACCGGTACCAGCCACTGCAAAAACATGCCAAAATGTAAAGACCATCGAGCCTAGGAAGAAACTGCATCAACTAATGAGCAAAATAACCAGTTAATATCATAATGGCAGGATCAAGATCACACATAACAATATTAACCTTAAATGTAAATGGACTAAATGCTCCAATTAAAAGACACAGACTGGCAAACTGGATAAAGAGTCAAGACCCATCAGTCTGCTGTCTTCAGGAGACCCATCTCACATGCAGAGACATACATAGGCTCAAAATAAAAGGATGGAGGAAGATCTACCAAGCAAATGGAGAACAAAAAAAAGCAGGGGTTGCAATCCTAGTCTCTGATAAAACAGACTTTAAACCATCAAAGATCAAAAGAGACAAAGAAGGCCATTACATAATGGTAAAGGGATCAATCCAACAGGAAGAGCTAACTATCCTAAATATATATGCACCCAATACAGGAGCACCCAGATTCATAAAGCAAGTCCTTAGAGACTTACAAAGAGACTTAGACTCCCATACAATAATAATGGGAGACTTCAACACTCCACTGTCAACATTAGACAGATCAACGAGACAGAAAGTTAACAAGGATATCCAGGAATTGAACTCATCTCTGCACCAAGCGGACCTAATAGACATCTATAGAACTCTCCACCCCAAGTCAACAGAATATACATTCTTCTCAGCACCACATCACACTTATTCCAAAATTGACCACATAATTGGAAGTAAAGCACTCCTCAGCAAATGTA